>NC_086448.1:784706263-784708763 GCF_028390025.1 Pseudophryne corroboree | reverse complement strand
CTCCCAGACAGCGTTTTTTTCTCTTTAGGGGCTAACAGTTGTTCCCGTGTGTATTCAAGAGCTTGTGTCCTGGCCCGTTGCAGCTCATTGAGTGGATAACCTCGCTCTTGAAATTTTTTTAACATCATATCTAGATCAAGATCTCTTTTTTCTGGTGTGTTATCAATGCGACACACCCTAAGAAACTGGGAAAAAGGTAAGCTACCTGTGGTTGATCTAGGGTGAAAACTATCGTGTTTAAGAAGGTTGTTTCTGTCTGTGGGTTTAACATAGAGTGACGTATTGATTCTGCCATTCTGTAGGGTAATCTGTACATCCAAAAAAGTAATTGTGTTTGGATGGGAGACAATGGTAAATTTAACCGGACTTGATGTCAAATTGTGTGTCCGTATCAATGTGTGTAATTGTTCCAATGGCCCTGTCCAGAAAATTAACACGTCATCAATGTACCTAGTGTATAGCTTAAGATGACAATTGATGTATTGGTCTTGTAGAAATAAATCTTTTTCTACTTCCCACATGTAAATGTTTGCAAAGGCTGGGGCTACCGCTGACCCCATCGCACAACCTGTGCGCTGGATGTAATATTTTTTATCATGTAAGAAGTAGTTATGTGTCAGAGTGTACCTGAGAAGTTGTAAGAAAAACTCAGTCTCTGGGCCTTTATACAGAGGATTATTGGTAATTAGGCGTCGTACCGCTAGTAATCCTGCTTCATGCGGTATGCATGTATATAGACTCGTGACGTCAATTGATGCTAGTATCGTATCTGGGGGAAGTGTATCAATCGTCTGTAACATCCTTAGTAACGAGGATGTATCTTTTAAGTGAGTACTGGTTTGTTGGATGCAGGGTTGTAGAAAGGTATCACAGTAAACAGCCAACGGTTCACACAATGATCCCCTTGCCGAGATAATCGGCCGGCCGGGGGGCTTAATGGGGTCCTTGTGTATCTTTGGAATGCAATAGAAAATAGGTACAATGGGATATTCTCTACTTAAGGCTTTAGATGTAGATGTAGAGATAATCCCCACAGAAACAGCTTCAGATAGAATGGTGTCTAATTCACGTTTAAAAATCTTAGTAGGATCATTCTGTAGACTTCCATATGTGTTAAGATCAGACAATAAACGTGTGCATTCAGTTTTATATACATCAGTATCAAGAACCACAATACCACCCCCTTTATCCGCACCCCTGATTATAATGTCCTGCCTTTTACTTAGTCCCTTCAGGGCAGTAAACTCGTCCTTGGACATATTAGGGTGTGGACAGAACTGGGGTTCTTCATCCAAATGTTCCATCATCCTGCTAAAAGTCCTGATGGAAGGATTAAGTGAGGTAGGTTCAAATGTAGATTTATTGAGTTTACTCACCTGAGAGGGGATTTCACAGGAAGCCGTGTTGTTATATCCCGGTGGTTGTTTGTGAAAAAATTCCTTTAGTTTGAGGGATCTGGATAGTTTATAAGTCTCTATTTTCCATTGAAAAGGATCAATGGACTTGGTGGGGACAAATCCAAGTCCTTTGCTTAACACCTTAGTTTCCACAGGAGTTAGCAATTTTGTGGATAAATTGAATATCAATTGCGTCCCCTCCTCGGTGGCTTTGAGTTGTTCTTGGGTCCTCTTCTTCCTCCTCGTTTGTCCCCCTCTCCTCGTGAACGTGCTCCTCTGCCTGCGATGATGGCCCTGGTACGAACCCCTAAAGGGGCCTCTCCTGTCTGTTGTGTATTTGTGGGGGTCTCATCAATTTCGCTGGCTGATGTACTGGAATATGGTTGGCGTAGTTCACGGCGTCTGGCATATTGCTGTCTTGCTGGAGTAAATCTGGTGTTGCTGTTATAGAGCCATGAGTATACTCTATGTTGAGCATAATCTTGTTGCACTTTGATCAGTTTCTGTTTTTTAAACTTGATCAGATTGATCTTATATTGCTCAACTTCTCCTTCCAGTTTTGTCATCCAGTCTGGCGGTGGGGAGAGTGGTATGGCATGCTCTGTGTTAAATGCTCCAATTTTTTGTTTGGTGATATTCATCTCCCGTGTAGCTTCTTCAATCACAAGGAGTAGTAGATCCATGGAGCATTTATTCAACACAGAGATCCATTTTCTGCAAAATGTCACATCATATCTCCCAATTGTGGGCATATTATGGATGCGAAATCCTCGTGGGATTTGCTTAGCCCTGAAGTAGTCTGACAGCGTCATGCCATGATAGAGATAATCGATTTCTCGTTTGCGTAATTTAAGTAAATCTCTATATAGATCATCACTTGAGGTTCCTGCCTCCGTTTCAAAAGCCGAGGTTTTAAAAAGAATATTCTCTGCTTCAGCCTCAGAGAAACTGAGTGTATCAGAGTTGTCACATTGCAAAAAGTGTGTAGCGCCATCAGCTACTTGCTCATCCAGTGCAGCCATGTTACACTAATAGAATGTCCAGATAAAGTGCTGAGTGCTGTGCAAAATAGAATAAAGTGCAAATCCGCAACCTGTGCATGT
>NC_086448.1:784613763-784701263 GCF_028390025.1 Pseudophryne corroboree | reverse complement strand
CCACTTCCACATACAATGCATCCCTTACTTCTGCTCTTAACTCTGTTGCTCCACCAACCACTATTCACCCTCGCAAATTAACACCTCAACCCTTGCACACCAAATGCACCAGATATCTGCAAAAATGCTCTCGTACTGCTGAGCGACACTGGAGGAAATCACGCTCTAAGGCAGACTTCCTCCATTTCAAACTTATGCTCTCATCCTTCAGTGCTGCCCTTTCTCTTGTTAAACAGTCATACTTCAAGAACCTCATCTCCTCCCAGTCTTCCAACCCCCGGCGCCTCTTTGCCACTCTCAACTCACTCCTCTGCCCACCTCCACCTCGTCTCCTTTCCTCACTCTCTGCTCTTGACTTTGCCACTTACTTCACATCCAAAATTGACTCCATATGTCAGGACATCACACCAGACCATCAGTAACCAGCTTTCTCCCATCCCTTACCAACCCTCCCCATCCCTCGCACCTACTCTGACATCTTTCTTCCATGCATCTGGAGAGGAAGTCATGGCCCTCATTCGTTCCTGTCCCCTCACCACCTCCCCACTTGACCCTATCTCCTCCGCTACCTCTCTCCTTCTGCTTGTTCCCATCTTTCCCACCTTCTCAATCTGTCCCTCTCATCAGGCACTGTCCCCTCTGCCTTCAAGCATGCACTCATCTCTCCTATTCTTAAAAAACCTACACTTGATCCAAACACTCTCTCCAACTACTGACCCATCTCTCTCCTCCCTTTTGCCTCCAGACTCCTTGAGCGTATTGTCTACAACCGCCTTACTTCCTTTCTTTCCTCTCACTCACTGCTTGACCCATTCCAGTCTGGCTTCCGCCCTCTCCAATCCACTGAAACTGCCCTTACAAAAGTATGCAATGACCTCCATGCTGCTAAATCTAAGGGACACTACTCTATACTTATTCTACTTGATCTCTCTGCTGCTTTTGACACTCTGGACCATCCTCTCCTACTGCAAATTCTTCACTCCATTGGTCTGCGTGACACTGCCCTCTCTTGGCTGTCCTACCTTTCTGACCGTTCTTTCTCTGTCTCCTCCCATGACTCCACCTCCCCCTCACTTCCACTAACTGTAGGGGTACCCCAAGGTTCTGTCCTTGGTCCTCTTCTCTCTCTATACGTCCTCACTAGGTAAGCTCATTAGTTCTTTTGGTTTCCAATATCATCTCTATGCTGATGACACCCAAATCTATCTTTCCTCTCCAGACCTCTCCCCTGCTCTCCTCACTCGTATCTCCAACTGTCTCTCTGCTACCTCTTCCTGGATGTCCCAGCGCTTTCTTAGACTTAACATGTCTAAGACAGAGCTGATCATCTTTCCTCCCTCCCGCATAACCTCACCTCCTACAATCTCATTATCTATTGATGGCACTACTATCTCCTCTAGCCCCCAAGTGCGCTGTCTTGGAGTAATCCTTGACTCCTCCCTCTCCTTCAACCACACATTCAGCACCTCTCACAAACCTGCCATTTTCATCTAAAAAATATTTCCAGGATCAGACCCTTTCTGACCCAGGATGCTACTAAGACTCTTATCCACTCACTGGTCATCTCCAGACTGGACTACTGTAATCTGCTCCTGACTGGCATTCCTGACAAATACCTCTCTCCACTCCAATCTAGCCTCAATGCTGCTGCCCGGCTCATCTTCCTCACCAAACCCAGTACGTCCACCTCTCCTCTCTTACTAGACCTTCACTGGCTCCCCTTCCCTTTCAGAATCCATTTCAAGCTTCTCACACTCGCTTACAAAGCCCTCACCCACTCCTCTCCCATCTACATCTCTGACCTTATCTCCCTTTACACTCCCACCCGTCCTCTTCGCTCTGCTAATGCACGCCGACTCTCCTGCCTACGGATTACTTCCTCCCACTCCTACCTCCAAGATTTTTCACGTGCTGCACCACTTCTTTGGAATTCCCTACCTCTCTCCCTCAGACTCTCCACAAAACTTCAAACGATCTCTCAAGACCCACTTCTTCACCAAACCCAGCCAAATCTCTTCCTAGCCCTCTGTTCTACGCTCTCTATGTACCCCATCTGTGTCACCCCTGTCTGTCTACCCCTCCCCTTTAGAATGTAAGCTCTCACGAGCAGGGCCCTCTTCCCTCATGTGTTTATCCTTTCTTACTTTAATAATATTCAACTGCACCACATCCAGCAGTCTTCTGCCACCTGATACTTATTCCAGTGTCATCTGCTGATGTAACTATGTTTATTTACCCTGTACTTGTCCTATACTGTCATCATCTGTAAGTTGCTGTTCTCCTGTTTGATTATTTGATTATGTATTCTGTAATTGGGCGCTGCGGAACCCGTGTGGCGCCATATAAATAAAGGATAATAATATATATATATATATATATATATATATATATCTCAAAAAAATAAAGGGAACACTAAAATAACACATCCTAGATATGAATGAATGAAATATTCTTATTAAATACTTTGTTCTTTACATAGTTGAATGTGCTGACAACAAAATCACACAAAAATTATCAATGAAAATCAAATTTATTAACCCATGGAGGTCTGGATTTGGAGTCACCCTCAAAATTAAAGTGGAAAAACACACTACAGGCTGATCCAACTTTGATGTAATGTCCTTAAAACAAGTCAAAATGAGGCTCAGTAGTGTGTGTGGCCTCCACGTGCCTGAATGACCTCCCTACAATGCCTGGGCATGCTCCTGATGAGGTGGTGGATGGTCTCCTGAGGGATCTCCTCCTAGACCTGGACTAAAGCATCCGCCAACTCCTGGACAGTCTGTGGTGCAATGTAGTGTTAGTGGATGGAGCGAGACATGATGTCCCAGATGTGCTCAATTGGATTCAGGTCTGGGAAACGGGCGGGCCAGTCCATAGCATCAATGCTTTCGTCTTGCAGGAACTGCTGACACACTCCAGCCACATGAGGTCTAGCATTGTCTTGCATTAGGAGGAACCCAGGGCCAACCGCACCAGCATATGGTCTCACAAGGGGTCTGAGGATCTCATCTCAGTACCTAATGGCAGTCAGGCCACCTCTGGTGAGCACATGGAAGGCTGTGCGGCCCCCCAAAGAAATGCCACCCCATACCATTACTGACCCACTACCAAACCGGTCATGCTGGAGGATGTTGCAGGCAGCAGAACATTCACCTTGGCGTCTCCAGACTCTGTCACATTTGTCACTTGTGCTCAGTGAGAACCTGCTTTCATCTGTGAAGAGCACAGGGCACCAGTGGCGAATTTGCCAATCTTGCTGTTCTCTGGCAAATGCGAAACGTCCTGCACGGTGTTGGGCTGTAAGCACAACCCTCACCTGTGGACGTCGGGCCCTCATACCACCCTCATGGAGTCTGTTTCTGATCGTTTGAGTAGACACATGCACATTTGTGGCTTGCTGGAGGTCATTTTGCAGGGCTCTGGCAGTGTTCCTCCTTGCACAAAGGCGGAGGTAGCGGTCCTGCTGCTGGGTTGTTGCCCTCCTACGGCCTCCTCCACGTCTCCTGATGTACTGGCCTGTCTCCTGGTAACGCCTCTCTATGCTGACAGACACAGCAAACCTTCTTGTCACAGCTTGCATTGATGTGCCATCCTGGATGAGCTGCACTACCTGAGCCACTTGTGTGGGTTGTAGGGAGGTCATACAGGCACGTGGAGGCCACACACACTACTGAGCCTCATTTTGACTTGTTTTAAGGACATTACATCAAAGTTGGATCAGCATGTAGTGTGTTTTTCCACTTGAATTTTGAGGGTGACTCCAAATCCAGACCTCCATGGGTTAATAAATTAGATTTCTCTTACGTCCTAGAGGATGCTGGGGAATCCGTAAGGACCATGGGGTATAGACGGGCTCTGCAGGAGACATGGGCACTATTAAAGAACTCTAGTATGGGTGTGCACTGGCTCCTCCCTCTATGCCCCTCCTCCAGACCTCAGTTAGATATTGTGCCCAGAGGAGACTGGGTGCATTACAGGGAGCTCTCCTGAGTTACTCTGAATAAAGAATTTGTTAGGTTTTTTATTTTCAGGGAGCACTGCTGGCAACAGGCTCCCTGCATCGTGGGACTGAGGAGAGAGAAGCAGACCTACTTAAGTGATAGGCTCTGCTTCTTAGGTTACTGGACACCATTAGCTCCAGAGGGAGTCGGAACGCAGGTCACCCCTTGCAGTTCATCCCAGAGCCGCGCCGCCGTCCTCCTCACAGAGCCGGAAGATAGAAGCCGGGTGAGTATTAGAAGAAAGAAGACATCAAAGGCGGCAGAAGACTTCAGTTCTTCCATGAGGTAACGCTGCGCATCATTGCTCCCACACACAACACACAAGGCAGGCACTGATAGGTGCAGGGCGCAGGGGGGGCGCCCTGGGCAGCAATAAAAACCTCTAGGGCTGGCAAAAGCAGATATATAGGCTACAGAGGCACTATATATAAAAACCCCCGCCAGTCTTGTACAATTGAGCGGGATCGAAGCCCGCCGGTGAGGGGGCGGAGCCAGGGCCGGCGCTTCCATTAGGCAGCTTTAGGCAGCTGCCTATGGGCGCCAGAACCTGAGGGGGCGGGTCGCTGTCGCTGGGGCATGTGGCTGTCTGTGAAAAAAAATTAAGTATGAGTGAGCGGCCTCCCCGGCAAATGTGACGGTCACATTTGCCGTCAGCTCCGCCGGCTCCTGCTCTACTGCTGTAACTGAAGAGAAGTCCCTCAAGCGCCGCCTCTGCCGTGTGAGTTAAGAGCCCCTGTAATCTGCTCTGGGCTGCTCCACTCACGCTTTCCCGGGTGCCGCTGTCCGTGTTCGCCTGCTGCCGCCCGTCTCTGCGTCCCGCTGGTAACATCTCCGGAGGGGGTGATCAGCTTGAGCTGCTCTCGGTAAGTGAGAGACAGCGGCTACAGAGGAGACTGCAGGCGGCCTCCTGCTGTTGTTGTTCCATGCGTGGATCACCAATTCCTGCAGCCTGCAATCTGTTCTCCTTGGCCTGGCCCCCACTATACATTTTCATGGGCTGATTGTAGTGATTTTGGGTGTAATATATATATATATATATATATATATATATATATATATAGAGCTGTGGGGATATACTGTACACACACATTATATATATATATATATATATATATATATATATATGTACAGTATATCCTCACAGCTCTATATATATATATATATATATATATACATACATACATACATACATACACATACACACAGTGGTCGAAGTGGGGCAGTATACAGTGGTATGGTATGCCGCCACTTCTTCCACTGACCCGGAAATTAAAATGTGCAGCATGAGGCGAGGGAAGTCGCCATCCTGCTGCACATTGTGCTCCTGTCCCTGCTCGATGGCCAGCGGCTGTGTAGAGTGCTGTTGTAGCTCACAGCCGCCCTCCACCCGCCGCCACCAGCCCGGCTCACGCGTGACACTCCACGGCTCAAAGCTGCCCAGCCGCCGCCAGCCTGGCTCCCGCCACCCTGACAGCGCAGCTGCCCAGCTCAGTCTGGAATTGATGTAAGAGAGTGTCAGTGTGGGGACATGTGTGTGTGTGTGTGTGTGTGTCTGTGATGTGTGTGTGTGTGTAAATCTGGCTGCGTGTGTGTGACTGTGAGTATGTAGATATGTGGCTATGTGTGTATAAGTGATATAATGTGTGTGTGTGTGTGTGTGTGTGTGTGTATATGGCTGTGTGTAATGTGGCTGGGTGTGTATTTTTATATATGTAAGTGTGTGTATGCGTGTATATGTGGTTTTGTGTGTATACCTGAACTGGACCGAGTGGGGGGGCAATAGGGCAATATGATCTTTTTCGTCTCTGGCCGTCCGCCACCAGCCGCTCACCGCTGCCAGCCACCAGCTGCTCACCGCCGTCAGCCGCTCACCGCCACCAGCCACTCACCGCCACCAGCCGCCCGCTGCTCACCGCCGCCAGCCGCTCACCCGCAACAAATGGCGGTCAGAGGGACCTAACCCACCAAAGGCCTCCTTATCACTGCCGCTGCCCATGGGTGCCTCCGCCGACCACAGTCAGGTAATGTTCCCCTGCTGTCACCCTCTCTTCCTGTCGTTACTGTCCCTACTGTCACTCTCTCTCTCCCTGCTGTCACTGTCGTCACTCTCTCTCCCTGCTGTCGCTGTCGTCACTCTCTCTCCCTGCTGTCACTGTCGTCACTCTCTCTCTCCCTGCTGTCACTGTCGTCACTCTCTCTCTCCCTGTCGTCACTCTCTCTCTCCCTGTCGTCACTCTCTCTCTCCCTGTCCCTGCTGTCACTCTGGCTGTCACTGCTGTCACAATTTCAGCTCATTCAGTGTGCTATAATGTGATTTTCGTCTCATTCAGTGTGCTACAATGTGAATGTCGGCTCATTCAGTGTGCTACAATGTGAATTTCAGCTCATTCAGTGTGCTACAATGTGAATTTCGGCTCATTCAGTGTGCTACAATGTGAATTTCGGCTCATTCAGTGTGCTACAATGTGAACTACGGCTCATTCAGCCTGCTACAATGTGAATTTTGGCTCATTCAGTGTGCTGCAATGTGAATGTCGGCTCATTCAGTGTGCTACAATGTGACTGTCTACTCAGTCAGTGTGCTACAATGTGACTGTCGGCTCAGTCAGTGTGCTACAATGTGACTGTCGGCTCAGTCAGTGTGCTACAATGTGAATTTCGGATCATTCAGTGTGCTACAATGTGACTATCGGCTCATTCAGTGTGCTACAATGTGACTATCGGCTCAGTCAGTGTGCTACAATGTGACTGTCGGCTCATTCAGTGTGCTACAATGTGACTGTCGGCTCAGTCAGTGTGCTACAATGTGACTTTCGGCTCAGTCAGTGTGCTACAAATTGACTGTCGGCTCAGTCAGTGTGCTACAATGTGACTGTCGGCTCAGTCAGTGTGCTACAATGTGACTGTCGGCTCAGTCAGTGTGCTACAATGTGACTGTCGACTCAGTCAGTGTGCTACAATGTGACTGTCGGCTCAGTCAGTGTGCTACAATGTGACTGTCGGCTCAGCCAGTGTGCTACAATGTGACTATCGGCTCAGTCAGTGTGCTACAATGTGACTATCGGCTCAGTCAGTGTGCTATAATGTGAATTTCGGCTCAGTCAGTGTGCTACAATGTGACTATCGGCTCAGTCAGTGTGCTACGATGAGACTATCGGCTCAGTCAGTGTGCTATAATGTGAATTTCGGCTCAGTCAGTGTGCTACAATGTGACTATCGGCTCAGTCAGTGTGCTATTATGTGAATTTAGTCTCGTACCGTGTGCTATAATGTGAATTTCAGGTCGTACCGTGTGCTATAATGTGAATTTCAGCTCGTACCGTGTGCTATAAGGTGAATTTCAGCTCGTACCGTGTGCTATAAGGTGAATTTCAGCTCGTACCGTGTGCTATAAGGTGAAAGGGGCACCAGTACTAGATAGTATAAGGCAGGCATGTCCAAACTGCGGCCCTCCAGCTGTTGTGAAACTACATATCCCAGCATGCCCTGACACAGTTTTGTTGTCGGAGAATGCTAAAGCTATGTCAGGGCGTGCTGGGATGTGTAGTTTCTCAACAGCTGGGGGGGCTGCAGTTTGGACATGCCTGGTATAAGGGGTTCTACTACACTGGACACGCCCCATTTTAGGTGACCACGCCCCTTTTCCTGGAGCGCGGGCGCCTTTGGCGCGCACATAATTGCATCCTTGACTTTTGCATACCCCCACTTCAAAATTTCCACTTCGACCACTGTATACACACACACACACACACACACACAAACTCGCCGCAAGTGGGAATAGTCCCTGCTAGTCGGCATGCTGACTGACAGGATTTAGAGGGGGGCGGGATGTAGCCGTCGGTAATGTGATCGGCAGTCTCGTGACCACCGGTCACATAACTACATCCCTATAAATCTATATATATATATATACACATATCTCCATATAAAAATCTGAATATACCCCCAGTTCCTGCACACATATCTGTCTGTCTATGTATGTAATGTATGCATGTATGTATCTATCTACAGTACATATCCTGCTGAGTTGTGTTCCCCCTTTCCTCCCCCATACACCACTACTACCTGCCTGGAGTCACCGCAATATGTCACACATAGTGTGGTTTTTCTTCCATATATTTTTGGAGGGGCAGTTTGTGGGTTTGGGCAAGGATGGGGGGGGGGGGGGGGGGGGCAGTAGGAAGACATTTTGCCTAGGGTGCCGAAAAACCTTGCACCGGCCCTGGGCGGAGCTTGATCCCTCAGCACAGAAGCGCCATTTTCTCACAGCACACTGCATGGAGCTGGCTCCCCGGACTCTACGCTGCTGAACACAGGTTACACAGGGCAAAAACGAGGGGTGGGGGGGGGGCTCTTATAAGCCGCAGTGAGTATAGATATATCATATATGTAAAAGCGCTGTTTAACTGGGAATTCTGTTTCCAGTATCAGTTGGCGCCGGGTGTGTGCTGGCATACTCTGTCTCTAAAAAGGGCCTTATTGGGGATCTGTCTCCATAAAAAATATCCCTGTGTGTGTGGGGTTGTGTCAGTACGTGTGTGTCGGCATGTCTGAAGCGGAAGGCTCATCTAAGGAGGAGGTGGAGCAGATGATTGTGGTGTCTCCGTCGGCAACGCCGACACCTGATTGGCTGGACATGTGGAATGTTTTAAATGCAAATGTTACCTTATTACATAAAAGATTGGACAAAGCAGAGTCCAGGGTTAATAAAGAGAGTCAGGCTATGGCTTTGACTGTGTCACAGGGCCCGTCAGGGTCTCAAAAACGTCCCCTGTCCCAAATAGCAGACACTGATACCGACACGGATTCTGACTTTAGTGTCGACTACGTTGATGCAAGGGTGGCAAAAAGTATTAATTATATGATTATTGCAATAAAAGATGTTTTGCATATCACAGATGACCCCTCTGTCCCTGACACGAGGGTACACATGTTTAAGGAAAAGAAACCTGAGTTGACATTTCCCCCATCTTATGAGCTAAAGGCATTATTTGAAAAAGCTTGGAAAACTCCAGACAAAAAACTGCAGATTCCCAAAAGAATTATTATGGCGTATCCTTTTCCCTCAAAGGACAGGTTAAGGTGGGAATCTTCACCCAAGGTCGACAAGGTCTTAACGCGCTTGTCCAAAAAGGTGGCCCTACCGTCCCCGGACATGGCGACGCTAAAAGATCCTGCGGATCGCAGACAGGAAACTACCTTAAAATCAATTTATACGCATACAGGTGCATTGCTCAGACCGGCAATAGCATCGGCTTGGGTTTGTAGCGCGGTAGCAGCTTGGACAGATACCTTGTCAGCTGATATTGATACCCTGGATAGGGATACCATATTATTGACCTTGGGTCACATCAAAGACGCAGTCTTATATATGAGAGACGCTCAGAGAGACGTTGGATTGCTAGGTTCGAGGGCCAACGCAATGGCGATTTCTGCTAGGTGAGCACTGTGGACCCGCCAATGGACGGGTGATGCCGACTCAAAGAGGCATATGGAAGTTTTGCCTTATAAGGGTGAGCTTTTATTTGGGGAAGGTCTCGCGGACCTGGTTTCCACAGCTACCACGGTTAAATCTACTTTTTTGCCTTATGTTCCCCCACAGCAAAAGAAAACGCCACACTATCAGATGCAGTCCTTTCGGTCGCATAAATCCAGAAGAGGTCGGGGTTCTTCCTTCCTCGCCAGAGGTAAGGGTAGAGGGAAAAAGAGTGCCTGCTACGGCCAGTTCCCAGGAACAGAAGTCCTCCCCGGCTTCTACTAAATCCACCGCATGACGCTGGGGCTCCACTGAGGGAGTCCGCTCTGGTGGGGGCGCGTCTTCGACTCTTCAGCCACGTCTGGGTTCAGTCAGAGGTGGATCCTTGGGCGATGGAAATTGTGTCCCAAGGTTACAGGCTGGAATTCGAAGATGTGCCTCCCCGACGATTCTTCAAGTCGGCTTTACCAACGTCTCCCCCAGAGAGGGAGATAGTGTTGGCTGCAATTCAAAAGCTGTGTCTACAGCAAGTGATTATCAAGGTTCCCTTAATGCAACAGGGAAAAGGGTACTATTCAACCCTGTTTGTGGTCCCTAAATCGGATGGCTCGGTCAGACCCATTCTAAACTTAAAATCCCTGAACCTGTACTTAAAAAGGTTCAAGTTCAAGATGGAATTGCTCAGGGCAGTGATCTCCAGCCTGGAAGGGAGGGATTTTATGGTGTCACTAGACATAAAGGATGCATACCTTCATGTCCCCATTTATCCTCCTCATCAGGCGTACCTGAGATTCACTGTACAGGACTGTCATTACCAATTTCAGACGTTGCTGTTTGGGCTTTCCACGGCCCCGAGAGTTTTCACCAAGGTAATGGCGGAAATGATGGTACTCCTGCGCAGGCAAGGAGTCACAATTATCCCGTACTTGGACGATCTCCTGATAAAAGCGAGATCACAGGAACAGTTGCAGAACAGTGTGTCACTCTCCCTGAGAGTGCTGCAGCAACATGGATGGATTCTAAATCTACCAAAGTCACAGTTGATTCCAACAACTCGGCTGTCCTTCTTAGGCATGATTCTAGACACAGAACAAAAGAGGGTGTTTCTCCCGATGGAAAAAGCCCAGGAACTCCGGAACATGGTCAGAGACCTGTTAAAACCTGTTAAAACCAAAAAGAGTGTCAGTCCATCAATGCACTCGGGTTCTGGGGAAAATGGTGGCGTCCTACGAGGCCATCCCCTTCGGCAGGTTTCATGCGAGGACATTTCAGTGGGTCCTTCTGGTCAAGTGGTCTGGGTCTCACCTTTAAATACATCAGAAGATAACCCTATCCCCCAGGGCCAGGGTATCTCTCCTGTGGTGGCTGCAGAGTGCTCATCTTCTAGAAGGTCGCAGGTTCGACATTCAGGACTGGGTCCTGGTAACCACGGACGCGAGCCTCCGAGGATGGGTAGCAGTCACACAAGGAAAAAATTTTTAGGTACTGTGGTCAAGCCAGGAGGCTTGTCTACACATCAACATACTGGAATTAAGGGCCATATACAACGGCCTAAGGCAAGCGGAGAATCTTCTTCGCGGTCTACCGATTCTGATTCAATCAGACAACGTTACAGCAGTGGCTCATGTAAACCGTCAAGGCGGTACAAGGAGCAGAGTGGCAATGGCGGAAGCCACCAGGATTCTGCGATGGGCAGAAAATCACGTAAGCGATATTCATTCCGGGAGTGGACAACTGGAAAGCAGACTTCCTCAGCAGACACGATCTCCATCCAGGAGAGTGGGGACTTCGTCAGGAAGTCTTTGCAGAGATAACAAGTCGTTGGGAGCTTCCTCAAATAGACATGGCATCACGCCTCAACAAGAAGCTTCGGAGGTATTGCGCCAGGTCAAGGGACCCTCAGGCAGTAGCGGTGGACGCCCTGGTGACACCATGGGTGTTTCACTCGGTCTATGTGTTTCCTCCTCTTCCTCTCATCTCAAAAATATTGAGAATCATAAGACGGAAAAGAGTACGGACGATACTCATTGTTCCGGATTGGCCTCGAAGGGCCTGGTATTCAGATCTTCAGGAAATGATCACAGAAGATCCGTGGCCTCTTCCTCTCAGAGAAGACCTGTTGCAGCAGGGGCCCTGCGTGTTCCAAGACTTACCGCAGTTACGTTTGACGGCATGGCCGTTGAACACCTAATCCTAGCGGAGAAGGGTATTCCGGAAGAAGTCATCCCTACTCTGATAAAGGCTAGGAAGGAAATCACGGCGAAACATTATCACCGTTTCTGGAGAAAGTATCTATCTTGGTGTGAAGCCAAGAATGCTCCTACGGAAGGTTTCCACTTGGGCCGTTTTCTCCACTTTCTACAGACAGGAGTGGATATGGGCCTAAAGTTAGGCTCCATTAAGGTACAGATTTCGGCCCTGTCTATGTTCTTCCAGAAGGAATTGGCTTCTCTCCCAGAAGTCCAAACTTTTGTAAAGGGAGTGCTACACATCCAGCCTCCTTTTGCCCAGTGGCAACATGGGACCTTAACATGGTGTTACAGTTCCTTAGATCACACTAGTTTGAGCCTTTTCAAACAGTTGAATTGAAATTTCTCACTTGGAAAGTGGTCATGTTATTGGCCTTGGCATCTGCAAGGCGGGTGTCCGAATTGGCGGCTTCGTCTCACAAGAGCCCCTATCTGATGTGGACAGAGTGGAATTGAGGACTCGTCCTCAATTTCTGCCTAAGGTGGTTTTGTCTTTTCACATGAACCAACCCATTGTAGTGCCTGTAGCTACGGGTGACTTGGAGGATTCCATGTCCCTGGATGTAGTCAGGGCTTTAAAAATATATGTAGCCAGAACGGCTCGGGTTAGGGAAACCGTGGCACTGTTTGTCCTTTATGCAGCCAACAAGGTTGCCGCTCCTGCTTTTAAGCAGACGATTGCACGCTGGATCTGTAACACGATTCAGCAGGCTCATTCTACGGCGGGATTGCTGTTACCAAAATCGGTTAAGGCCCATTCCACTAGGAAAGTGGGCTCTTCTTGGGCGGCTGCCCGAGGGGTCTCGGCATTACAGCTTTGCCGAGTGGCTACTTGGTCGGGTTCAAACACTTTTGCGAAATTCTACAAGTTTGATACCCTGGCTGATGAGGACCTCATGTTTGCTCAGTCGGTGTTGCAGAGTCATCCGCACTCTCCCGCCCGGTCTGGAGCTTTGGTATAAACCCCATGGTCCTTACGGAGTCCCCAGCATACTCCTAGGACGTAAGAGAAAATAAGATTTTAAACCTACCGGTAAATCTTTTTCTCCTAGTCCGCAGAGGATGCTGGGCGCCCGTCCCAGTGCGGACATATTTCTGCATGACTTGTATATAGTTATTGCTTACATAAGGGTTATGTTACAGTTAGGATCAGTCGTTGGCTGATACTGTTTTTTGTTCATACTGTTAACTGGTTGCGTATATTCCAGGTTATACGGTGTGGCTGGTATGAATCTTGCCCTTGGATTAACATAAATCCTCTCCTCGTACTGTCCGTCTCCTCTGGGCACAGTTTCTCTAACTGAGGTCTGGAGGAGGGGCATAGAGGGAGGAGCCAGTGCACACCCATACTAAAGTTCTTTAATAGTGCCCATGTCTCCTGCGGAGCCCGTCTATACCCCATGGTCCTTACGGAGTCCCCAGCATCCTCTACGGACTAGGAGAAAAGATTTACCGGTAGGTTTAAAATCTTATTTTCCATTGATAATTTTTGTGTGATTTTGTTGTCGGCACATTCAACTATGTAAAGAACAAAGTATTTAATAAGAATATTTCATTCATTCTGATCTAGGATGTTATTTTAGTGTTCCCTTTATTTTTTTGAGCAGTGTGTATGTGTGTATATATATATATATATATATATATATATATTAGAGATGAGCGGGTTCGGTTTCTCTGAATCCGAACCCGCCCGAACTTCATGTTTATTTTCACGGGTCCGAGCGACTCGGATCTTCCCGCCTTGCTCGGTTAACCCGAGCGCGCCCGAACGTCATCATGACGCTGTCGGATTCTCGCGAGGCTCGGATTCTATCGCGAGACTCGGATTCTATATAAGGAGCCGCGCGTCGCCGCCATTTTCACACGTGCATTGAGATTGATAGGGAGAGGACGTGGCTGGCGTCCTCTCCATTTAGATTAGGGTTGAGAGAGAGAGAGAGAGATTGACCTGAGGCTGTGATACTGTAGAAGAGAGTGCAGAGTTTAGTGACTGACGACCACAGTGACCACCAGACAGTGCAGTTGTTTGTTTTATTTAATATATCCGTTCTCTGCCTGAAAAAAACGATACACACAGTGACTCAGTCACATACCATATCTGTGTGCACTGCTCAGCCCAGTGTGCTGCATCAATGTATATATATATATCTGACTGTGCTCAGCTCACACAGCTTATAATTGTGGGGGAGACTGGGGAGCACTGCAGTGCCAGTTATAGGTTATAGCAGGAGCCAGGAGTACATAATATTATATTAAAATTAAACAGTGCACACTTTTGCTGCAGGAGTGCCACTGCCAGTGTGACTAGTGACCAGTGACCTGACCACCAGTATATATAATATTAGTAGTATACTATCTCTTTCTTTATCATCCACTAGGGGTCACTGGAGTACTCTTGGGATATGGACGGGCGTAGCCGAACAAAGGCACTGAATATTCAAATTTAGGACTCTCCCCCCCTCCATATCCCCAAGTACCTCAGTGTACTTTGCCAGTGTTTTTTCGGTGCTCACAGCATGATCATCGGCTTGTGGCAATGGCCACTTTTCAGAAGATTTTTATTTTTATTTTTATTTTTAATTTTTACACTTCCCGTCCCAGTTTCTGGAAAAACTTGGGTCCGGGATGGTGCCGCTGCAAGGCAGCGTATGGCGTGTCGGTCCTCACAAAGAGCACCCTCACAGCCACAGGCGCTATAAGGCAGCGCATGGCGTGTCGGTCCTCACAAAGAGCACCCTCACAGCCACAGGCAGCTGGTTACTGCAAGCTGCACGGAAAACAACTGGACGGAGCTTACAGAAAGAAGCTCCGTCACAGCCAAGATGACTGACAAACTGGACAGAGCTTACATACAGAAGCCCCGTCACAGCCAGCATGAGAAGTCGTCACAAGCTGGACGGAGCTTGCAGCACAAGGTATGGTGGGTCAGGGCGGTCAGCTCACGCTGCCGCCCTGCAGTGTGGGGAAAGTGTTTATTTTATGTTGGCCACAGCGATTACAGCCGCCGCTCATACCGCTGAATATCTCCCTGCACCCGCTCCAGCCGCCGCACTACCTAGCAGCAGAGCGGCCGCACGTCAATCACAGACGCCGGCCGCTCTCCCAGCACTAATACAGCTCAGAGCGGCCGCACGTCAATCAGACGCCGGCCGCTCTCCCAACCCGGCCACCGCTGTACACAGCGCCGCCCGAGCCAGCTACTCGGCAGAACTCCGGAGCACTGCTCAGAGCGGCCGCACGTCAATCACAGACGGCGGCCGCTCTCCCATCGCTAAGACCGGAAGCACAGCTCAGAGCGGCCGCACGTCAATCACAGACGCCGGCCGCTCTCCTGTACACAGCGCCGGCCGAGCCAGCTACTCCGGAGCACAGCTCAGAGCGGCCGCACGTCAATCACAGACGCCGGCCGCTCTCCTGTACACAGCGCCGGCCGAGCCAGCTACTCCGGAGCACAGCTCAGAGCGGCCGCACGTCAATCAGACGCCGGCCGCTCTACCAACGCTGGTACCCGGCCACCGCTGTACACAGCGCCGCCCGAGCCAGCTACTCGGCAGACAGCCAGCGACGCCGTATCATATCCGGTCACTGAGGTCTGAAGTCGCCGCAGCTATACTCTGCGCTCTCCTGCTCTCCCGGCACCGCTGCAGGTAACATGGGGTGGAAGTTACCTTACAAGCAGCGCAGCTGCAAGGGGGGGTGAGGGGGGAGTATATGGCCATAGCAGCAGATATGACAGGCTGCAAGGAGTTAACAAAAGTGTTAAGCAGTTAATAGCCTATCATAACCTAAGGGTTTCTGTTAAGACTGCAATATAATACATTCACTGCAGGCTGGATTTATAGTAACTGGAGGTTAACTAAGTGTATGGTTAACTAAGTGTATGTGTTTACTGTATAATAGATCTGTAATAACATATACGCTATATATATTAACTGTATAAAAGGCTATTAAGGCTATAAATTGCCTGTACTGTGAATTTCAGGGAAAGCAAAACGGCCATTTTAATTATTGCTGTTTTTCCAGCTTATAATTCCTGAACATTCCGGCCATACACCTTTACTCCACAAGGAGGCGCAGGGGTGTTGGTGGGAATTTTTAGTTCAAGATAATTCTAGAACATTCCTGCCCTACATCTCTAAGCCACCAGAAGGCGCAGGGGTGTTAGTAGGAATTTGCTTCGGGTTTCATATGCCAATATGAACTGTTTTTCACATAAAGAATACTTTAGGTTCCTAAGGATTTCCGTACAGAGAAATAACCATGAGTTTCATATAAATATGCAGTTCAGCAATAACATATATATATATATATATATATATGCCATATAATAATTTCATTAAGTCGTGCAAGTGTCTGTCTGTTGCCTATTATGGTGTCTGTCTACATAGCAAGTAAGGCTCTAGTGCAGACTAAAAATACTTTTATAAAATTGGCAATTCAAATTAAAAGAGCAGTAATCGAAGTCGGAATTACTCCGCCAGCTCTAACAAAAGACAGTCTTTCCAAAGGGCTAATTTTCCTTTGGCTACCAGAGTGTTATTTCACTGGTCTTATAATTTAATGCACGATTCTATGTCAATCTCACACCGATAAATACGAGTGAGAACGGTACAGTAGTCCAGCACTCAGATAGTGCGGGGTTTTGGATAACTATACATATTCGTTGCCAAAAGGACGCGATCCGTCATGGGTTGATGAGTTTCTGTCAAACATTATAAAAACCCAGGATACATTTGGGTCACTAGAATCTATGTATGAAACCATGCCGATCACTGTTAAAAGAAGCGGCAGAGTATAGCTGAAAAGCTTCTGCTAACGCCGGTTATTTTCATTGTCGCTAGTTAAGCGCGACAAGGCCAGAGCTTGGTTGCTCCTAAATTTGATATACTTGTAACGGCATTTTTATTCCTTTATATTCAGCCATTACCGCATACAGTATACTTGTTACGGCGTTTTATCCCTTTATACAAAAACAGTCACGCCTTGTAACGACAGGACGTTACAGTCAGCAAGCCAGTGGTTTGATGACCTCTTTTACAATTGTGGAAGCGCGTCTTTACATGTTACATTTGCGAGGTTTCATGACTTCAACTTATATATGTCAGCTGTTTACAGCTTAAAGACAAAATTGCCTCTGTTGAACGGTTTGGCAGGTTGTCATTTAGTCTTTGCTGGTTTATAAACCAGGCAATAGTACGCCAACAGAGTCACAGTTACTTATTCCCCTCTGTTTGAGCAAAATCAAACAGCTCCGTTGCAATATCAATCAGCAAGTCATTTACTACAGTTAGAAAATGGATTTTCTGCAGTTAGTTTTTGCTTATTGAAGCCACAAAATTGTATAATTGCTTTTGATCTTCACAATGCGTATTTACCCAGTCCGGTTTTTTCATCACAGGTTCTAGCGTTTGCAAATCGCCACAACCATTAACATTTCATTTCTACCATTGCTTACCGCTTCCGGTATTTGCTACAGTGATGTTGGAATGATAGCTCATCTCACATAAGAACTATGTATTAACAAAGTTCCTCTAACGTGCGCTACTAAGGTATACTACAGTAGCAGATTAAGTTTGAAAACAATCACATCTAAGTCTGTCTAAACGATGTCAATTCCTAGGTAAGATTATAAATACGGTAAATCAACGACTTTTACCTACTACACCAGCAAGAACGAAAGTACACGCACACTAGCGGTACATTGGTGTATTTACTTATTAAGAATAAGATGTGTTTTCAATTTAGTTCGCCACCCTTCACTCGCTTGTCCCACAGAGGGACAAGGGTGCGTATACTCTAGACGACAGTCACAGAGAGTCAGGATTTGTAGTTAAAATCAACGCAAAGGTTCTAAAACACGACAGATTGCTGTCGATAAATGTACTAGAACTCTGTGCATTTTACAATGCAAGAGATAAATGTCCTAGAACATTTTACAATGCAATAAATAATTCGCTTTCAGTCTGACCAAGGATAGACTCTGGTTTTCTCTTCAGAACGAATAAATCTTTCACTTTTTACTAAAGATTTCCGTGGAGAGGAACAACCGTGAGTTTCATGTAATTTAATTTTTTTTTTTTTTTTTTTTTTCATGCCTGGCTCACGCTGCACTTAAGCAGTCAAACAAAGCAACGGCAGTTGCATACTCAACAGTGAGAACCAATAAGCCGCATGGCAAGGCGGTAGGTAACTCAAATCTTCAATGGCTCAGAACGCTATTATGTGAAAATGTCAAAAGATCAATCCGTGAGTGGACATCTGTTAGACAGACGATCTCACCCGTCAGGGTTTGGATCTTAAAAACTGGACATTAAATCCACAGGTGTTTCAGATGTAAGTCCACAGAAGGGGGTTACCCTCAAGTATACATGAGGGCATCTCGCCACAATTACAAAAGCTCAGTATGTGTACATCACATTCATGGGGTTATTCAGCATCGTGTATTTGGCTCCACCATTTTCCGCTTCTTTCTTCGTTGCCAAAACGGATCAGAAGACAGTTCGTCACAGTCATACTGGTGGTATCTCATGGGTTTCAGAGAAGTTTGCTTCTCGAATTTTCAAGGTATACTTGCACACGATCTTGGCCCGCTCATAATACGTCCAACCTGTTACATCAGGGAACGTTCTTTTACCCATAGTTACCTAGGTACCTATTATCTATGTACCGCAGCTGCGGTTGACGGGGTGAGGGTTCAGACCGCCCTCTTAAAAAAATAGAGCATTACAGTATCGGTTATACCAACCATGTTACGAAATAGTAAGCCGCTTAAGGCAGCTCATTATTAAAAATTTTAAAAATTTTCGTGTGCTTACATAAGTTGTAAACTTCGGAAGTTTCCAACATCATCCTTCAAGTTACCCGTATTCTGTTAAACGGGATGGGATGGAAAACTGCGTTCATCTGCACTAAGAGTGCAGGTATCTGTGTGGTAAACTTATTTTCAAAGCGTTTGCCTCTAGTTGCGTCTGTAAACATCTTTCTACAAGGTGTCACCAAAGTTCAGACTCTAGTTATCCCACCTACAGCGCCAGGCGATTTCAGGTTGGGTTCAGATTTTCTTACAGTTTCATATTTTGGAACCCTTTCAACAAATGGGGATTAAGTTCTCACTTTGGAAAACATTTTTCTTCTAGCCTTGGTTTCGGCAAGGGTGCTTCGGCAAGGATTTTGTTTTCATATTTGGGTGCCTTGTATTCCAAGCCACCGTATTTGCGTTTCTCATGACAAAGCAGATCTTCGGACGAAAACCGCTTTCGTATTCTTCACATCAATATACCAATAGTGGTTCCTGTGGGGACAGCACATTCTAAAATTCTGAATGTGGTACAAGCGTTACGCGTTTATATATGTACCAAACGACTACAGTACGTGATATGAATACGTTGTTTGTTCTATATGATATTGCAAACTGGGGTTAGCCAGTTTCTCAGCAGACATTATCCAGTTGGATAATAATAATGACTACAAGTCAGGCTTACGTTACGGCTAAGTTACAATCGCCTACGTCAGTGATAGTTCATCCCACAGGTTCTGTGGGAATGTCAGACCCAGCGGGTCGTGGAGCGTCTACGACGCGGCTACATAGCCTTCAGTGCACCACGTTTGTGCACTTTTACATATGAATGGTGAAGCCATCAGCATCTAGCTTTGGCTGCCTACTGTTACAAGTATCAAACAGCTCTCCCGCCCACGAGGGAAGCTTTGGTACGTCCCAAGAGTACTCCAGTGACCCCTAGTGGATGATAAAGAAAATAGGATTTTGGTACTTACCAGGTAAATCCTTTTCTTTGAATCCATAGGGGGCACTGGACGCCCACCCAGAGCAGTTTTACCTGGGTTGTTTTAAGCTCAAGGGAGCTTAGGGTAACAAATTTTACTTAATTGATATTAAGCTCAGAGGAGCTTATGGTAACACATTTTCACCGATGGGTTCAAATTATAAAGGGCTATCGGTTATGGTATCAACTGTTTAGTTGACAATATGGTTATGGGTCAACATTGTTGTTGTCCGTTATGTTATAGGGATTCTCCATTGTCAACCTCTTTATATCCTGTTCGCTCAGTAAAAAACACTGGCAAAGTACACTGAGGTACTTGGGGATATGGAGGGGGGGAGAGTCCTAAATTTGAATATTCAGTGCCTTTGTTCGGCTACGCCCGTCCATATCCCAAGAGTACTCCAGTGCCCCCTATGGATTCAAAGAAAATGATTTACCTGGTAAGTACCAAAATCCTATTTTATCAACCAGTCTATATTAGCAGCAGACACAGTACAGTGCGGTAGTTCACGGCTGTGGCTACCTCTGTGTCGGCACTCGGCAGCCCGTCCATAATTGTATATACCACCTAACCGTGGTTTTTTTTTCTTTCTTTATAGTCATACTAGTTACGAGTATACTATCTCTTTATCAACCAGTCTATATTAGCAGCAGACACAGTACAGTGCGGTAGTTCACGGCTGTGGCTACCTCTGTGTCGGCACTCGGCAGCCCGTCCATAATTGTATATACCACCTAACCGTGGTTTTTTTTTCTTTCTTTATACATACATACTAGTTACGAGTATACTATCTCTTTATCAACCAGTCTATATTAGCAGCAGACACAGTACAGTGCGGTGGTTCACGGCTGTGGCTACCTCTGTGTCGGCACTCGGCAGCCCGTCCATAATTGTATATACCACCTAACCGTGTTTTTTTTTTTCTTTCTTTATACATACATACTAGTTACGAGTATACTATCTCTTTTTATCAACCAGTCTATATATTAGCAGCAGACACAGTACAGTGCGGTAGTTCACGGCTGTGGCTACCTCTGTGTCGGCACTCGGCAGCCCGTCCATAATTGTATATACCACCTAACCGTGGTTTTTTTTTCTTTCTTTATACATACATACTAGTTACGAGTATACTATCTCTTTATCAACCAGTCTATATATTAGCAGCAGACACAGTACAGTGCGGTAGTTCACGGCTGTGGCTACCTCTGTGTCGGCACTCGGCAGCCCGTCCATAATTGTATATACCACCTAACCGTGGTTTTTTTTTCTTTCTTTATACATACATACTAGTTACGAGTATACTATCTCTTTATCAACCAGTCTATATTAGCAGCAGACACAGTACAGTGCGGTAGTTCACGGCTGTGGCTACCTCTGTGTCGGCACTCGGCAGCCCGTCCATAATTGTATATACCACCTAACCGTGGTTTTTTTTTCTTTCTTTATACATACATACATACTAGTTACGAGTATACTATCTCTTTATCAACCAGTCTATATATTAGCAGCAGACACAGTACAGTGCGGTAGTTCACGGCTGTGGCTACCTCTGTGTCGGCACTCGGCAGCCCGTCCATAATTGTATATACCACCTAACCGTGGTTTTTTTTTCTTTCTTTATAGTCATACTAGTTACGAGTATACTATCTCTTTATCAACCAGTCTATATTAGCAGCAGACACAGTACAGTGCGGTAGTTCACGGCTGTGGCTACCTCTGTGTCGGCACTCGGCAGCCCGTCCATAATTGTATATACCACCTAACCGTGGTTTTTTTTTCTTTCTTTATACATACATACTAGTTACGAGTATACTATCTCTTTATCAACCAGTCTATATATTAGCAGCAGACACAGTACAGTGCGGTAGTTCACGGCTGTGGCTACCTCTGTGTCGGCACTCGGCAGCCCGTCCATAATTGTATACTAGTATCCAATCCATCCATCTCCATTGTTTACCTGAGGTGCCTTTTAGTTGTGCCTATTAAAATATGGAGAACAAAAATGTTGAGGTTCCAAAATTAGGGAAAGATCAAGATCCACTTCCACCTCGTGCTGAAGCTGCTGCCACTAGTCATGGCCGAGACGATGAAATGCCAGCAACGTCGTCTGCCAAGGCCGATGCCCAATGTCATAGTACAGAGCATGTCAAATCCAAAACACCAAATATCAGTAAAAAAAGGACTCCAAAACCTAAAATAAAATTGTCGGAGGAGAAGCGTAAACTTGCCAATATGCCATTTACCACACGGAGTGGCAAGGAACGGCTGAGGCCCTGGCCTATGTTCATGGCTAGTGGTTCAGCTTCACATGAGGATGGAAGCACTCAGCCTCTCGCTAGAAAAATGAAAAGACTAAAGCTGGCAAAAGCAGTAGCACCGCAAAGAACTGTGCGTTCTTCGAAATCCCAAATCCACAAGGAGAGTCCGACTCCAATTGTGTCGGTTGCGATGCCTGACCTTCCCAACACTGGACGTGAAGAGCATGCGCCTTCCACCATTTGCACGCCCCCTGCAAGTGATGGAAGGAGCACCCGCAGTCCAGTTCCTGATAGTCAGATTGAAGATGTCAGTGTTGAAGTACACCAGGATGAGGAGGATATGGGTGTTGCTGGCGCTGGGGAGGAAATTGACCAGGAGGATTCTGATGGTGAGGTGGTTTGTTTAAGTCAGGCACCCGGGGAGACACCTGTTGTCCGTGGTAGGAATATGGCCGTTGACATGCCTGGTGAAAATACCAAAAAAATCAGCTCTTCGGTGTGGAAGTATTTCACCAGAAATGCGGACAACAGGTGTCAAGCCGTGTGTTCCCTTTGTCAAGCTGTAATAAGTAGGGGTAAGGACGTTAACCACCTCGGAACATCCTCCCTTATACGTCACCTGCAGCGCATTCATAATAAGTCAGTGACAAGTTCAAAAACTTTGGGTGACAGCGGAAGCAGTCCACTGACCAGTAAATCCCTTCCTCTTGTAACCAAGCTCACGCAAACCACCCCACCAACTCCCTCAGTGTCAATTTCCTCCTTCCCCAGGAATGCCAATAGTCCTGCAGGCAATGTCACTGGCAATTATGACGAGTCCTCTCCTGCCTGGGATTCCTCCGATGCATCCTTGCGTGTAACGCCTACTGCTGCTGGCGCTGCTGTTGTTGCTGCTGGGAGTCGATGGTCATCCCAGAGGGGAAGTCGTAAGCCCACTTGTACTACTTCCAGTAAGCAATTGACTGTTCAACAGTCCTTTGCGAGGAAGATGAAATATCACAGCAGTCATCCTGCTGCAAAGCGGATAACTGAGGCCTTGACAACTATGTTGGTGTTAGACGTGCGTCCGGTATCCGCCGTTAGTTCACAGGGAACTAGACAATTTATTGAGGCAGTGTGCCCCCGTTACCAAATACCATCTAGGTTCCACTTCTCTAGGCAGGCGATACCGAGAATGTACACGGACGTCAGAAAAAGACTCACCAGTGTCCTAAAAAATGCAGTTGTACCCAATGTCCACTTAACCACGGACATGTGGACAAGTGGAGCAGGGCAGGGTCAGGACTATATGACTGTGACAGCCCACTGGGTAGATGTATGGACTCCCGCCGCAAGAACAGCAGCGGCGGCACCAGTAGCAGCATCTCGCAAACGCCAACTCTTTCCTAGGCAGGCTACGCTTTGTATCACCGCTTTCCAGAATACGCACACAGCTGAAAACCTCTTACGGCAACTGAGGAAGATCATCGCGGAATGGCTTACCCCAATTGGACTCTCCTGGGGATTTGTGGCATCGGACAACGCCAGCAATATTGTGTGTGCATTAAATATGGGCAAATTCCAGCACGTCCCATGTTTTGCACATACCTTGAATTTGGTGGTGCAGAATTTTTTAAAAAACGACAGGGGCGTGCAAGAGATGCTGTCGGTGGCCAGAAGAATTGCGGGACACTTTCGGCGTACAGGCACCACGTACAGAAGACTGGAGCACCACCAAAAACTACTGAACCTGCCCTGCCATCATCTGAAGCAAGAAGTGGTAACGAGGTGGAATTCAACCCTCTATATGCTTCAGAGGTTGGAGGAGCAGCAAAAGGCCATTCAAGCCTATACAATTGAGCACGATATAGTAGGTGGAATGCACCTGTCTCAAGCGCAGTGGAGAATGATTTCAACGTTGTGCAAGGTTCTGATGCCCTTTGAACTTGCCACACGTGAAGTCAGTTCAGACACTGCCAGCCTGAGTCAGGTCATTCCCCTCAT
Source organism: Pseudophryne corroboree (assembly GCF_028390025.1). Taxonomy (NCBI): domain Eukaryota; kingdom Metazoa; phylum Chordata; class Amphibia; order Anura; family Myobatrachidae; genus Pseudophryne; species Pseudophryne corroboree. The sequence continues at coordinate 784,677,511 of NC_086448.1, read as the reverse complement.
CAGGCTTTTGCAGAAGAAGCTGGAGACATTGAAGGAGGAGCTAACACGGAGCGATTCCGCTAGGCATGTGGGACTTGTGGATGGAGCCCTTAATTCGCTTAACAAGGATTCACGGGTGGTCAATCTGTTGAAATCAGAGCACTACATTTTGGCCACCGTGCTCGATCCTAGATTTAAAGCCTACCTTGGATCTCTCTTTCCGGCAGACACAAGTCTGCTGGGGTTGAAAGACCTGCTGGTGACAAAATTGTCAAGTCAAGCGGAACGCGACCTGTCAACATCTCCTCCTTCACATTCTCCCGCAACTGGGGGTGCGAGGAAAAGGCTCAGAATTCCGAGCCCACCCGCTGGCGGTGATGCAGGGCAGTCTGGAGCGACTGCTGATGCTGACATCTGGTCCGGACTGAAGGACCTGACAACGATTACGGACATGTCGTCTACTGTCACTGCATATGATTCTCTCAACATTGATAGAATGGTGGAGGATTATATGAGTGACCGCATCCAAGTAGGCACGTCACACAGTCCGTACTTATACTGGCAGGAAAAAGAGGCAATTTGGAGGCCCTTGCACAAACTGGCTTTATTCTACCTAAGTTGCCCTCCCACAAGTGTGTACTCCGAAAGAGTGTTTAGTGCCGCCGCTCACCTTGTCAGCAATCGGCGTACGAGGTTACATCCAGAAAATGTGGAGAAGATGATGTTCATTAAAATGAATTATAATCAATTCCTCCGCGGAGACATTGACCAGCAGCAATTGCCTCCACAAAGTACACAGGGAGCTGAGATGGTGGATTCCAGTGGGGACGAATTGATAATCTGTGAGGAGGGGGATGTACACGGTGATATATCGGAGGGTGATGATGAGGTGGACATCTTGCCTCTGTAGAGCCAGTTTGTGCAAGGAGAGATTAATTGCTTCTTTTTTGGGGGGGGTCCAAACCAACCCGTCATATCAGTCACAGTCGTGTGGCAGACCCTGTCACTGAAATGATGGGTTGGTTAAAGTGTGCATGTCCTGTTTTGTTTATACAACATAAGGGTGGGTGGGAGGGCCCAAGGACAATTCCATCTTGCACCTCTTTTTTCTTTTCTTTTTCTTTGCGTCATGTGCTGTTTGGGGAGGGTTTTTTGGAAGGGACATCCTGCGTGACACTGCAGTGACACTCCTAGATGGGCCCGGTGTTTGTGTCGGCCACTAGGGTCGCTTATCTTACTCACACAGCTACCTCATTGCGCCTCTTTTTTTCTTTGCGTCATGCGCTGTTTGGGGAGGGTTTTTTGGAAGGGACATCCTGCGTGACACTGCAGTGCCACTCCTAGATGGGCCCGGTGTTTGTGTCGGCCACTAGGGTCGCTAATCTTACTCACACAGCTACCTCATTGCGCCTCTTTTTTTCTTTGCGTCATGTGCTGTTTGGGGAGGGTTTTTTGGAAGGGCCATCCTGCGTGACACTGCAGTGCCACTCCTAGATGGGCCCGGTGTTTGTGTCGGCCACTAGGGTCGCTTATCTTACTCACACAGCGACCTCGGTGCAAATTTTAGGACTAAAAATAATATTGTGAGGTGTGAGGTATTCAGAATAGACTGAAAATGAGTGCAAATTATGGTTTTTGAGGTTAATAATACTTTGTGATCAAAATGACCGCCAAATTCTATGATTTAAGCTGTTTTTTAGGTTTTTTGGAAAAAAACACCCGAATCCAAAACACACCCGAATCCGACAAAAAAAATTCGGTGAGGTTTTGCCAAAACGCGGTCGAACCCAAAACACGGCCGCGGAACCGAACCCAAAACCAAAACACAAAACCCGAAAAATTTCCGGCGCTCATCTCTAATATATATATATATCTCCTATATATTTGCCTTAGTCTGTGACTCTGTGCCCGTAATGCTGGGCGGAGTCACAGAGCTGGGCGGAGTCAACTGCATCTGCTGCAGGGAGCTACCTTATACCCAGCGCCAGCAGCAGTCAGGTGCAAGACCCTACCTTACAGTATAGGAGGTGAGGATGGCCACTAGCTGCCGGCTGCTGTGCCTGTCCTCCCCCCCCAATCACCTGTGACAGCGGGCTGTGTGCTGTGCAGTGCGGGTCCAGAAAAGGGGGCGGAGCTACGATGTCACGAAGGGGAGGAGCTACACGGAATGGAGGGGCGGAGCTACACGGGACCAGACAGCTGAACAGTGGTGGAATCAGTGGTACAAACAAAAGAGAAAGTGAACTCTGGCGCACTAAAAATGGTCTGCCCAATCACACCCCTATACCTGCCCAAATACAGGTAGAAATACAATACAATAAAGAGAGAGGGAGTATGATCAAAGGCGCCCAAAGTTTTCAAAAGAGAGGTTCGGAGGCAATGGACATCATGAAATACCAAAAAATAAAAAATATAATAAATAGAATATATTAAATAAATGGAGGAAGTTACAACAATACTTGGGGATTCTTCAAAATGATCTCAATCGGTCATCCGTCTACGGTCAAAGTCCTCAATCGATATGTAAAACAAAATATTGAAAGAGAACCAATGTGTAGTAAATTGGTAGAAAATGTCTTATTAAAATGGTGTCCAGAAAATGAGACCCTGGTGAATGGGGAACTTGATAGCAGAAAGGACAGAATCTCGCCACCAATTTTCTCAGGGTTTAGGACGTACCAAAACTCACATAGGGTAAACAGGAAAAAGCATATAAAGGTATCTTTATCTGGTCGATAAATATAGGTACAGCGTACCTCACTCACATTATATTGGGTGGGTTTTTTTGAGATCTGCACTGGAACAGATTGTACATTATTTGATAAGAAATATATAATACTAATGAAATTTCTAATTGCTGTTTAAACCAACATAAAGCTGCCAATTTCGCCTCAAAAGGCTTTAAGGACAGAACAACGGTTGGTGGTGCTCCCGGACATTTTTAGCAGAAAGAGCTAATACGGGTGGTTTTGCAAAGAGGCAAAAGAAAAGAGCTGTTTGATATGTCTCTCTGGGGCACACTTTTTAAATTGATTGAATGACAAGGTTATGTAACGATGGAGTGTATATAAAGCATTAAAACGTAACTTTTATTTAGTTCTACAGACGAAAAAGTTTAATGAATTATATGAAAAAAAACCTTGCTGTGTGAAACAGCAAAGTAGGTTAAAACAAGTATTAAATAGCATATAAAGAAGACGATATAGTAATGATATGTCACTCGCCTATTGAAAATAGGTGACAGAAAATTTGTCTGTACACCCTCTGGATTCTAGGCGAGTATTATTGTTAGACATATGTCCACTGCGAAAATGAAAGTTCTTGTTATCTCTATGAGTTTATGATTGAAAATACGCATGTATATTTCATATAAGAGACACAAGAAGGAGAAACCGGCTTTTTAATTACCAGGACTCCTTTTGAAATGATCAACTGTACTGCGTGTTCTGCAGTATTAACTGACAAGTAGGTTCTGCTGGTCAATGAAAGGTATGTACCTTGAAAGGACTACAGTACCCAGTATTCCCAGAGGGTCACCCTTTCTGGTACTGACCGGGCCCAATGCTGCTTGGCTTCCAAGATCAGACGAGATCGGGCAGATCCAGCATGGTATGACTGTAGAAGATGTGGTAAATACCTCTCAGCATGGAGAATGGCTGATATTTGAGGCAAAATACAATTCCATAAAAAATTATTATTGAATTGACAGTCGCCAATTGATATTGGCCAATTGATGGCCCAAAGAGGACCAAGATGTGGAGGGATTATTCACTGACGAAATCCTCCACGTTATGATTATAGTAGAAGGCACATGCAGGAGTCGCCTCAAGCTAATTAAATGAGGCAATTGAAATGCTGATATGACAGGAGTTAATTGATTTGATAGAATGCTAATAAACAATCATATGGAATAAACAATCATGCGGGATATCATACGCTGAATCTTATATCAGGATTGACAGGAGCTGTCTAGGCAGTACCCTGTTTCATTATAACAAAATGTGGTTGTGTATAAAGAGTTTCCACAGAGTTGCTAGATATGAAATGGATATTGCATTTTGTAGCTTTGTCACAACACCCCTAATATGCACTGCTGAGGCTGCAGAGGCAGCTGACTGTTCATACATACATTGTTGCAAAAAAGGTGTCTGGGCAGCTCTGTGTCCAAATGAAGACAGATACAATTGTTTTAAACACACCACATAGGTTGCAAAAACCGGCTGCCTTCTAACACTGCAAGATGCAATTGGTTGTCACAGTGACATAATGCAAACAAATGTGTTTGTTTTATAATAAACCACATAGGCTGCAAGAAGCTGCAAGTTTCTATCAAATGATTGCCTCATTAATTTGTCACAATAACGGATTACTAAGAAAAGTGCAGAAACGCTGACTCTGGTCTCAACATAAAATCTTTTGAGAGCTTCAGATTTAGAATCAGCACAAAACAATGTAAAGACAGCTGATTACAGTTATGTTGCTTAAAGTAACCAATTATTTTTAACAAATGATCAAAATGATTGTCGCAATTAGTCACAATAACCAATTGCTGAGAAATTGGTTATTGTGACTAATTGCGACAATCATTTTGATCATTTTATGTTGAGACCAGAGTCAGCGTTTCTGCACTTTTCTTAGTAATCCGTTATTGTGACAAATTAATGAGGCAATCATTTGATAGAAACTTGCAGCTTCTTGCAGCCTATGTGGTTTATTATAAAACAAACACATTTGTTTGCATTGTGTCACTGTGACAACCAATTGCATCTTGCAGTGTTAGAAGGCAGCCGGTTTTTGCAACCTATGTGGTGTGTTTAAAACAATTGTATCTGTCTTCATTTGGACACAGAGCTGCCCAGACACCTTTTTTGCAACAATGTATGTATGAACAGTCAGCTGCCTCTGCAGCCTCAGCAGTGCATATTAGGGGTGTTGTGACAAAGCTACAAAAAGCAATATCCATTTCATATCTAGCAACTCTGTGGAAACTCTTTATACACAACCACATTTTGTTATAATGAAACAGGGTACTGCCTAGACAGCTCCTGTCAATCCTGATATAAGATTCAGCGTATGATATCCCGCATGATTGTTTATTCCATATGATTGTTTATTAGCATTCTATCAAATCAATTAACTCCTGTCATATCAGCATTTCAATTGCCTCATTTAATTAGCTTGAGGCAACTCCTGCATGTGCCTTCTACTATAATCATAACGTGGAGGATTTCGTCAGTGAATAATCCCTCCACATCTTGGTCCTCCTTGGGCCATCAATTGGCCAATATCAATTGGCGACTGTCAATTCAATAATAATTTTTTATGGAATTGTATTTTGCCTCAAATATCAGCCATTCTCCATGCTGAGAGGTATTTACCACATCTTCTACAGTCATACCATGCTGGATCTGCCCGATCTCGTCTGATCTTGGAAGCCAAGCAGCATTGGGCCCGGTCAGTACCAGAAAGGGTGACCCTCTGGGAATACTGGGTACTGTAGTCCTTTCAAGGTACATACCTTTCATTGACCAGCAGAACCTACTTGTCAGTTAATACTGCAGAACACGCAGTACAGTTGATCATTTCAAAAGGAGTCCTGGTAATTAAAAAGCCGGTTTCTCCTTCTTGTGTCTCTTATATGAAATATACATGCGTATTTTCAATCATAAACTCATAGAGATAACAAGAACATTCATTTTCGCAGTGGACATATGTCTAACAATAATACTCGCCTAGAATCCAGAGGGTGTACAGACAAATTTTCTGTCACCTATTTTCAATAGGCGAGTGACATATCATTACTATATCATCTTCTTTATATGCTATTTAATACTTGTTTTAACCTACTTTGCTGTTTCACACAGCAAGGTTTTTTTTCATATAATTAATTAAACTTTTTCGTCTGTAGAACTAAATAAAAGTTACGTTTTAATGCTTTATATACACTCCATCGTTACATAACCTTGTCATTCAATCAATTTAAAAAGTGTGCCCCAGAGAGACATATCAAACAGCTCTTTTCTTTTGCCTCTTTGCAAAACCACCCGTATTACCTCACTCACATGTTTGGTCGGTGTTCTCCACATGTAAAGGTATCTTTAAGAATGGTCCAACGAGGTCAATTTAAATTAAAAAAATTTTTTTATTTGACAAAAGCCAATAAAATAAATAAAACAAGCGAATAAGGTTTAACCTTGTTCGTGGGGTGGCAACGGGGGTATCGGGAGAAGATGTTAAAAAACTCCAATACATGAGGGTAGTCCGGAATCCCCTCTGTAAGAGAAACCCCCAATGTACCTTAAGACAGTCAAACTTGTTAGGATTATAAAAAAGAGAAAATCCACTCTCAGCATGCACCAACGCCGTTTCAACCATAAAGGTCTTTTTCAAGGTGTGTGTGCTGAGTGTGGAAGAGGACTATTTAACCTATGGGACAGGAAATAGAGGTTTTGCAATGCATGATGGTTAAAAATAAAAAATGTATATAAATTGGGTATTAATTGTAATTTGTATGTTAATAGATCAATGCTGGTTAAACTTAACTTATAGATAGGGTTATAAAAGTAAAAACTTTGAGGAGAAAGGCATATTTTAACAGTGAAATAAGTAAATACGCTGGACCGGAAGTGGCCACGGTCCGCGTTGCGTTCCACCTAAGCCGGAAGTCCGGCCGTGCGTTCCACACGGCCGGAATTGCGTTCCACGATGTAGTATGGTGTGGATACGCTCGACCGGAAGTGAACTAGATCCGCGATGCGTTCCACCCAAACACCAAAAGTCCGGCCATGCGTTCCACATGGCCGGAAGCGGGTTAGGATATGGGAAGTATGAAGTAAGTACACTCAGTATTGAGTGTATGTAAAAAGTGGTGGTGATATATTCTTATAAAAATTATGAAGGAATTGAAGAAGTTTAGCCAAATATTAAATATAGTCAGTGTAATGTACTACTGATAAAATAGAAATATGCAGCATAATCGGGCATGGTAACAAACAGATATTGGAGCAATCTAACAGGAGATGGTTATTATAGACAGGTAATTGAATGAATGGAAAACAACTTTATAAAAAACAATTATGATAAATTTTAAAAACAATTATGAATGAAATTAAAATAAAGAGAGAGAAAGACAGTAGTATGAAGAGCAGAAATAAATCACAAGAACCATTTTAATTCAAAATCAGAGTTGAGACCCGCAGGCATGAGTGTATTTAATTTAAAAATCCACTGCATTTCTGCCCTGGCCAGACTCCCCTCTATGTCTCTATCTTTCCAAGTGGCTTTGACATGTTGTATACCGATGAAAGAAGTAATATGTGTAGTTGATGAATTATGCATTTTTAAAAAATGGTCTGACAGTGTATGTGTGGTTACGCCTTTTTTAATGTTTCTTAAATGTTCAGCAAGGCGTGTCATGAGGGATCTCCCCGTTCTTCCTATATAAACTAAACCACAGCTACACTTGATGTAATATACCACATTGGCTGTGTGGCAGGTAATGAAATCTTTTATTATATATTTATTGTTATTATGTATAAAATCGGTATATTTGGAAGTTGTTGACGGTATGGACCTGCAGACTAGGCAGGTCCCACATCGATGGAATCCCTTCGTTCGAATGGGGTTAATGGGATCAAAAGAAAGGGAACTTTTGACCAATGAGTTTTTTAGGTTATTGCTTCTTCTATATATAAATTTTGGTTTGTCAGGTATTAAATTCTTTAAGACCGGGTCTCTTTGTAGTAAGTGCCAATGTCTTTTGATGATCTGTTCTTGCTTTCTATAATCAGAACTAAATCCAGATATAAAAGCCAGTTCGCTGTTATTAACCTTGACTTTGTGATGTTGTTCTAAAATGTCTTTCCTTTGTATGGTTTCCACCTCACATTCTGCTTTCTCTAATAGTTCTTTATTGTAGCCTTTATCCAAGAACTTCTTTTTCATGATATTTTTTTGGATTTGATAATCATGGTTGTTACTGCAGTTCCTTTTTAATCGAAGGAACTGCCCTTTAGGGATGCCCTTTAACCAATTGGGGTGGTGTTGACTGTTATATGGGATTAGGCTGTTACAGTCAGTTGGCTTCGAATACCCTTTGGTGAGTATATCGTTATCTTTAATAAAGATGGTAAGATCAAGGAAGTTTATGTTTTCCTGACTAATGGTGAAGGTCAGTTGGATGTTTAGAGGGTTGGAATTTAGAGAGGAACAGAACTTGTCTAGCTCCAAACGCTCTCCCTGCCAAATAAAAAGAATATCATCAATGTATCGGCACCAGGACACCAAGTTCGCACCAGCCAGAGGGCTGTTCCAAACAGCATCCTCCTCCCACTTTGCCATGAACAAATTAGCATAGCTTGGTGCGAACCTGGTGCCCATTGCGGTGCCGACCTTCTGAAGAAAATAATCCCCTTGAAAGAAGAAAAAATTGTTTTCTAAAATGAATGAAATACTTTCAATGATAAATTCAATTCTTTCAGTAGTCATGGTGGTTCTCTCTAAGTGCCATTTGGTAGCTTCAATACCAGCCTTGTGGTCGATGATAGTGTATAACGAAGTGACGTCAGCTGTTACTAAATAGTAATTCTCGTCCCACTGTATGTCGCTTAGCTTGTTAATTACATCGGTGGTGTCTTTCAAATATGATCTCCCTTGGACTACTATTGTTTGCAGAAAAAAATCTACCATCTCCGATAGGTTGGTAGTGAGACTGCCGGTGCCTGAAATGATAGGCCTTCCGGGAGGTTTTTCTGAGTTCTTGTGTATTTTAGGTAAAGTATAAATCGTAGGGGTTTTGGGATGTTGTATGTTTAAAAAATCAAACTCCCTTTTACTTAAAACCCCTTTTTCCAAATACTTACTGATAAGTTTGCCGTAATTATTCTTAATTTTTAAGGTTGGATCAGTTCGTAGTTTTTGATATGTACCATTCGAGTTTAATTGTGATAATATTTCATCCTTATAATCTTTTTTGTTTTGGATGGTGATACCTCCTCCCTTATCACAAGGTTTGATTACAATTTCCTTGTCTTCTTTAAGAGAACTAGGGACAGGAAGGAAGATCATCCTAACCCTATTGATATTCCTTCTTTCCAATCAACAAAGAAGAAGAACAAAAAGAAGGTACTCTTTGAGGATCAGAAAAAATTAGAGGAAGAAGAAATTCTTGGCCACTTCCGGTCCAGCGTATTTACTTATTTCACTGTTAAAATATGCCTTTCTCCTCAAAGTTTTTACTTTTATAACCCTATCTATAAGTTAGGTTTAACCAGCATTGATCTATTAACATACAAATTACAATTAATACCCAATTTATATACACTTTTTATTTTTAACCATCATGCATTGCAAAACCTCTATTTCCTGTCCCATAGGTTAAATAGTCCTCTTCCACACTCAGCACACACACCTTGAAAAAGACCTTTATGGTTGAAACGGCGTTGGTGCATGCTGAGAGTGGATTTTCTCTTTTTTATAATCCTAACAAGTTTGACTGTCTTAAGGTACATTGGGGGTTTCTCTTACAGAGGGGATTCCGGACTACCCTCGTGTATTGGAGTTTTTTAACATCTTCTCCCGATACCCCCGTTGCCACCCCACGAACAAGGTTAAACCTTATTCGCTTGTTTTATTTATTTCTCTAACGTCCTAGTGGATGCTGGGGACTCCGTCAGGACCATGGGTAATAGCGGCTCCGCAGGAGACAGGGCACAAAAAGTAAGCTTTTAGGATCACATGGTGTGTACTGGCTCCTCCCCCTATGACCCTCCTCCAAGCCTCAGTTAGGTTTTTGTGCCCGTCCGAGCAGGGTGCAATCTAGGTGGCTCTCATAAAGAGCTGCTTAGAAAAAGTTTTTTAGGTTTCTTATTTTCAGTGAGTCCTGCTGGCAACAGGCTCACTGCTACGAGGGACTTAGGGGAGAGAAGTGAACTCACCTGCGTGCAGGATGGATTTGCTTCTTAGGCTACTGGACACCATTAGCTCCAGAGGGATCGAACACAGGCCCAGCCATGGAGTCCGGTCCCGGTGCCGTGCCGCCGACCCCCCTTGCAGATGCCGAAGTTGAAGAGGTCCAGAGGTCCGGAAACAGGCGGCAGAAGACTTTCAGTCTTCATAAGGTAGCGCACAGCACTGTAGCTGTGCGCCATTGTTGTCGGCACACTTCACACCAGCGGTCACTGAGGGTGCAGGGCGCTGGGGAGGGCGCCCTGGGCAGCAATGTATAATACCTTTTTCTATGGCTAAAATACATCACATATAGCCCTTGAGGCTATATGGATGTATTTAACCCCTGCCATATATCGCAAACTCCGGGAGAAGAGCCCGCCGTTTTAGGGGGCGGGGCCTATTCTCCTCAGCACACAGCGCCATTTTCCTGCTCAGCTCCGCTGTGAGGAAGGCTCCCAGGACTCTCCCCTGCACTGCACTACAGAAACATGTTAAAACAGAGAAGGGGGGCATATTTTGGCGATATTTTTATATATTAAGCGCATATAACAGAAACAACACCTTTTAGGGTTGTTTATATACATTTTTATAGCGCTTTGGTGTGTGCTGGCAAACTCTCCCTCTGTCTCCCCAAAGGGCTAGTGGGGTCCTGTCTTCGATAAGAGCATTCCCTGTGTGTCTGCTGTGTGTCGGTACGTGTGTGTCGACATGTATGAGGACGATGTTGGTGTGGAGGCGGAGCAATTGCCGGTAATGGTGATGTCACCCCCTAGGGAGTCGACACCGGAATGGATGGCTTTAATTATGGAATTACGTGATAATGTTAGCACGCTGCAAAAGTCAGTTGACGACATGAGACGGCCGGAAAACCAGTTAGTACCTGTCCAGGCGTCTCAGGCACCGTCAGGGGCTGTAAAACGTCCCTTACCTCAGTCAGTCGACACAGGTACCGACACAGATGAATCTAGTGTCGACGGTGAAGAAAGAAACGTATTTTCCAATAGGGCCACACGTTATATGATCACGGCAATGAAGGAGGCTTTGCATATCTCTGATACTGCAGGTACCTCAAAGGGGGGTATTATGTGGGGTGTGAAAAAACTACCTGTAGCTTTTCCAGAATCAGAGGAATTGAATGACGTGTGTGATGAAGCGTGGGTTAACCCCGATAGAAAACTGCTAATTTCAAAGAAGTTATTGGCATTATACCCTTTCCCACCAGAGGTTAGGGCGCGCTGGGAAACACCCCCTAGGGTGGATAAGGCGCTCACACGCTTATCAAAACAAGTGGCGTTACCGTCTCCTGATACGGCCGCCCTCAAGGATCCAGCTGATAGGAGGCTGGAAACTACCCTGAAGAGTATATACACACATACTGGTGTTATACTGCGACCAGCAATAGCCTCAGCCTGGATGTGCAGTGCTGGGGTGGTGTGGTCGGATTCCCTGACTGAAAATATTGATACCCTGGATAGGGACAGTATTTTATTGACTATAGAGCAATTAAAGGATGCTTTTCTTTATATGCGAGATGCTCAGAGGGATATTTGCACTCTGGCATCGAGAGTAAGTGCGATGTCCATATCTGCCAGAAGAAGTTTATGGACGCGACAGTGGTCAGGTGATGCGGATTCCAAACGGCATATGGAAGTATTGCCGTATAAAGGAGAGGAATTATTTGGGGTCGGTCTATCGGATCTGGTGGCCACGGCAACAGCCGGAAAATCCACTTTTTTACCTCATGTCACCTCCCAACAGAAAAAGACACCGTCTTTTCAGCCGCAGTCCTTTCGTTCCTATAAGAACAAGCGGGCAAAAGGACAGTCATATTTGCCCAGAGGCAAAGGAAGGGGTAAGAGGGTGCAGCAAGCAACTACTTCCCACGAACAGAAGCCCTCCCCGGCTTCTACAAAGCCCTCAGCATGACGCTGGGGCTGTGCAAGCGGACTCAGGGGCGGTGGGGGGTCGACTAAAGATTTTCAGCACACAGTGGGCGCGCTCACAGGTGGACCCTTGGATCCTGCAGGTAGTATCTCAGGGTTACAAGTTGGAATTCGAAAAGTCTCCCCCTCGCCGGTTCCTAAAGTCTGCTTTACCAACGTCTCCCTCAGAAAGGGCGACGGTATTGGAAGCCATTCACAAGCTGTATTCTCAGCAGGTGATAGTCAAGGTACCCCTCCTACAACAGGGAAAGGGGTATTATTCCACACTATTTGTGGTACCGAAGCCGGACGGTTCGGTAAGACCTATTCTAAATCTGAAATCCTTGAACCTGTACATACAGAAATTCAAGTTCAAGATGGAGTCACTCAGAGCAGTGATAGCGAATCTGGAAGAAGGGGACTTCATGGTGTCCCTGGACATAAAAGATGCTTATCTGCATGTCCCAATTTACCCTTCACACCAAGGGTATCTCAGGTTCGTGATACAAAACTGTCATTATCAGTTTCAAACGCTGCCGTTTGGTTTGTCCACGGCACCTCGGTTCTTTACCAAGGTAATGGCCGAAATGATGGTTCTTCTACGAAGAAAAGGCGTATTAATTATCCCTTACTTGGACGATCTCCTGATAAGGGCAAGGTCCAGAGAACAGCTGGAAGTCGGAGTAGCACTAACCCAAGTAGTGCTTCAACAACACGGGTGGATTCTGAATCTTCCAAAATCTCAATTGACCCCGACGACACGTCTGCTGTTCCTGGGAATGATTCTGGACACTGTTCAGAAAAAGGTGTTTCTCCCGGAGGAGAAAGCAAGGGAGTTATCCGAACTTGTCAGGAACCTCCTAAAACCAGGAAATGTGTCAGTACATCAATGCACAAGAGTCCTGGGAAAGATGGTGGCTTCTTACGAAGCAATTCCATTCGGCAGATTCCACGCACGAATGTTTCAGTGGGATCTGCTGGACAAATGGTCCGGATCGCATCTGCACATGCATCAGCGGATAACACTGTCACCAAGAACAAGGGTGTCTCTTCTGTGGTGGTTGCAGAGTGCCCATCTGTTAGAGGGCCGCAGATTCGGCATACAGGACTGGGTCCTGGTGACTACGGATGCCAGCCTACGAGGCTGGGGAGCAGTCACACAGGGAAGAAACTTCCAGGGCGTGTGGTCAAACCTGGAGACGTCTCTTCACATAAATATACTGGAGCTAAGAGCGATTTACAATGCTCTAAGCCTGGCAAAACCGCTGCTTCAGGGTCAGCCGGTGTTGATCCAGTCGGACAACATCACGGCAGTCGCCCACGTAAACAGACAGGGCGGCACGAGAAGCAGAAGAGCAATGACAGAAGCTGCAAGGATTCTTCGCTGGGCGGAAAATCATGTCATAGCACTGTCAGCAGTGTTCATTCCGGGAGTGGACAACTGGGAAGCAGACTTCCTCAGCAGACACGACCTCCACCCGGGAGAGTGGGGACTTCATCCAGAAGTCTTCCACATGATTGTGAACCGTTGGGAAAAACCAAAGGTGGACATGATGGCGTCCCGCCTCAACAAGAAACTGGACAGATATTGCGCCAGGTCAAGAGACCCTCAGGCAATAGCTGTGGACGCTCTGGTAACACCGTGGGTGTACCAGTCCGTGTATGTGTTTCCTCCTCTGCCTCTCATACCAAAGGTACTGAGAATTATACGGCTACGGGGAGTAAGAACAATACTCGTGGCTCCGGATTGGCCGAGAAGGACTTGGTACCCGGAACTTCAAGAGATGCTCACGGAAGAGCCGTGGCCTCTACCGTTAAGAAGGGATCTGCTTCAGCAGGGACCTTGTATGTTCCAAGACTTACCGCGACTGCGTTTGACGGCATGGCGGTTGAACGCCGGATTCTAAAAGAAAAGGGCATTCCAGAGGAAGTTATTCCTACCTTGATTAAAGCCAGGAAGGAAGTGACCGCACAACATTATCACCGCATTTGGAGAAAATATGTTGCGTGGTGTGAGGCCAAGAAGGCCCCAACGGAGGAATTTCAATTGGGTCGATTCCTACATTTCCTGCAGGCAGGATTGTCTATGGGCCTCAAATTGGGGTCTATTAAGGTTCAAATTTCGGCCTTATCGATTTTCTTCCAGAAAGAATTGGCTTCAGTGCCTGAAGTACAAACCTTTGTCAAAGGTGTACTACATATACAGCCCCCGATTGTGCCTGGCACCGTGGGATCTCAACGTAGTTTTGGATTTTCTCAAATCCCATTGGTTTGAGCCGCTCAAATCGGTAGATTTGAAGTATCTTACATGGAAAGTAACCATGCTACTGGCCCTGGCTTCAGCCAGGAGAGTATCAGAGTTGGCGGCTTTATCGTACAAAAGCCCATATCTGATTTTCCATTCGGACAGGGCAGAACTGCGGACGCGTCCTCAGTTTCTGCCTAAGGTGGTTTCGGCTTTTCACTTGAGCCAGCCTATTGTGGTGCCTGCGGCTACTAGCGACTTGGAGGACTCCAAGTTGCTGGAAGTTGTCAGAGCATTGAAAATATATATTTCAAGGACGGCTGGAGTCAGAAAATCTGACTCGCTGTTTATCCTGTATGCACCCAACAAGATGGGTGCTCCTGCGTCTAAGCAGACGATTGCTCGTTGGATCTGTAGCACAATCCAACTTGCACATTCTGTGGCAGGCCTGCCACAGCCTAAATCTGTAAATGCCCACTCCACAAGGAAGGTGGGCTCATCTTGGGCGGCTGCCCGAGGGGTCTCGGCATTACAACTTTGCCGAGCAGCTACGTGGTCAGGGGAGAACACGTTTGTAAAATTTTACAAATTTGATACTCTGGTTAAGGAGGACCTGGAGTTCTCTCATTCGGTGCTGCAGAGTCATCCGCACTCTCCCGCCCGTTTGGGAGCTTTGGTATAATCCCCATGGTCCTGACGTAGTCCCCAGCATCCACTAGGACGTTAGAGAAAATAAGAATTTACTTACCGATAATTCTATTTCTCATAGTCCGTAGTGGATGCTGGGCGCCCATCCCAAGTGCGGTTTGTCTGCAATACTTGTACATAGTTATTGTTACAAAAATCGGGTTATTATTGTTGTGAGCCATCTTTTCAGAGGCTTCTTCGTTGTTATCATACTGTTAACTGGGTTCAAATCACAAGTTGTACGGTGTGATTGGTGTGGCTGGTATGAGTCTTACCCGGGATTCAAGATCCTTCCTTATTGTGTACGCTCGTCCGGGCACAGTACCTAACTGAGGCTTGGAGGAGGGTCATAGGGGGAGGAGCCAGTACACACCATGTGATCCTAAAAGCTTACTTTTTGTGCCCTGTCTCCTGCGGAGCCGCTATTCCCCATGGTCCTGACGGAGTCCCCAGCATCCACTACGGACTATGAGAAATAGAATTATCGGTAAGTAAATTCTTATTTTTATTGGCTTTTGTCAAATAAAAATTTTTTTTTAATTTAAATTGACCTCGTTGGACCATTCTTAAAGATACCTTTACATGTGGAGAACACCGACCAGACATGTGAGTGAGGTACGCTGTACCTATATTTATCGACCAGATAAAGATACCTTTATATGCTTTTTCCTGTTTACCCTATGTGAGTTTTGGTACGTCCTAAACCCTGAGAAAATTGGTGGCGAGATTCTGTCCTTTCTGCTATCAAGTTCCCCATTCACCAGGGTCTCATTTTCTGGACACCATTTTAATAAGACATTTTCTACCAATTTACTACACATTGGTTCTCTTTCAATATTTTGTTTTACATATCGATTGAGGACTTTGACCGTAGACGGATGACCGATTGAGATCATTTTGAAGAATCCCCAAGTATTGTTGTAACTTCCTCCATTTATTTCATATATTCTATTTATTATATATATATATTTTTTTTTTGGTATTTCATGATGTCCATTGCCTCCGAACCTCTCTTTTGAAAACTTTGGGCGCCTTTGATCATACTCCCTCTCTCTTTATTGTATTGTATTTCTACCTGTATTTGGGCAGGTATAGGGGTGTGATTGGGCAGACCATTTTTAGTGCGCAAGAGTTCACTTTCTCTTTTGTTTGTACCACTGTTATCCCAAATTCTGTGAACTTAGGCAGCAGTCATGTTTAGACATTTAGAAGCCAGGCAGAACTCTCTTAAAGAGGTTTTTAAATTGGATTGTTGTGAGGAGAGTGAGGACATCACCGATGAAGATTTGGAAACAGCCATGAATAAATTAGGAAATTTACTGATAAAAGAAAATGCTTTATGGTGGGAAGTTGCGACCTTAGATAAATACTTAAAGGATGATATCATCCCGAAAGGGTTAAGAATCAAAAATCAGCCCACCTTTAATGATTCTAGTGATCATTTCAAAAAAGAATGGGCCAAAATTATTGACACATGTTCACTTTCTTTAATGCATTTAATTATAAAGGAAAGAAGGGACAAATTACTAAACCTCAATGATCAAATAAAAAACCTTCAAGCCCTTGTTAAACCTTTTCAGGAACTTCCTGAATATACCATCCTTGACAAGGAACTAGAAATTAGGATTGACAAACATACCAAGACATTAGTAGAGAAAAAACAAAGGAAACTAAAAAGGGACCATGAGTTCTATAGGAATGGTGGAAAAACCTTAAAAAAGAAGAAAACTAGGGACAGGAAGGAAGATCATCCTAACCCTATTGATATTCCTTCTTTCCAATCAACAAAGAAGAAGAACAAAAAGAAGGTACTCTTTGAGGATCAGAAAGAATTAGAGGAAGAAGAAATTAAGGAGAGAATCCCTGTTTATGAAAATTATCATCATCCTCCAAGAGATAATTTCGATTATTACAACAGAAATAGGGATTTTCCACCCCGTAATAATTGGACATATCCGAAAAGACCCTATCGACCGAATTATCGCAACAACAGATGGGACACCAGATCCCCAGTCAATACGTATAATAGATTTGAATCTTTTAATTTTAGACAAGAACAGGGACCTTTTTTAGGACAGAGAGAGAGGTACAGGAATACCAGGTTCCAATAAGGAAGAAAAGGGGGAAACGAGGGGGCAATAAGATTCGACGCAAGAAATTTGCTACACCCACGGTCCCCAATACAGAAAATACGGATCAAGTAAAAATTTTCAATTTGAGTTCAAGAACCCTCACCACAGAGGAAACACGTATCCTCCAAAAGGGTCTCAAATTTGCGCCCACATCGAAGACGGATCCATTTGATGCTCACATTGACATTCATAAATTCTCGAGAAAACTTTTATTAAAGAAGTTTTTTGCCACCAATACCATGGAAACACAAAAGGAAGATGAAGGTATGACGCCATTTAGGAAGAAATCCACCTTCCATCCGGTACACTTAAGAGGGTGTATGATAGATAGTTTCACCAAGTCTGTATTAGAAGATGTTCACCTTATGAAACTACCCAAAACACCCTCAAAAAATCGTTCAAGAACAAATATTTCAATAAAAGAGAAACTGGCCATTAAATCTCTTAAAGAAGACAAGGAAATTGTAATCAAACCTTGTGATAAGGGAGGAGGTATCACCATCCAAAACAAAAAAGATTATAAGGATGAAATATTATCACAATTAAACTCGAATGGTACATATCAAAAACTACGAACTGATCCAACCTTAAAAATTAAGAATAATTACAGCAAACTTATCAGTAAGTATTTGGAAAAAGGGGTTTTAAGTAAAAGGGAGTTTGATTTTTTAAACATACAACATCCCAAAACCCCTACGATTTATACTTTACCTAAAATACACAAGAACTCAGAAAAACCTCCCGGAAGGCCTATCATTTCAGGCACCGGCAGTCTCACTACCAACCTATCGGAGATGGTAGATTTTTTTCTGCAAACAATAGTAGTCCAAGGGAGATCCTATTTGAAAGACACCACCGATGTAATTAACAAGCTAAGCGACATACAGTGGGACGAGAATTACTATTTAGTAACAGCTGACGTCACTTCGTTATACACTATCATCGACCACAAGGCTGGTATTGAAGCTACCAAATGGCACTTAGAGAGAACCACCATGACTACTGAAAGAATTGAATTTATCATTGAAAGTATTTCATTCATTTTAGAAAACAATTTTTTCTTCTTTCAAGGGGATTATTTTCTTCAGAAGGTCGGCACCGCAATGGGCACCAGGTTCGCACCAAGCTATGCTAATTTGTTCATGGCAAAGTGGGAGGAGGATGCTGTTTGGAACAGCCCTCTGGCTGGTGCGAACTTGGTGTCCTGGTGCCGATACATTGATGATATTCTTTTTATTTGGCAGGGAGAGCGTTTGGAGCTAGACAAGTTCTGTTCCTCTCTAAATTCCAACCCTCTCAACATCCAACTGACCTTCACCATTAGTCAGGAAAACATAAACTTCCTTGATCTTACCATCTTTATTAAAGATAACGATATACTCACCAAAGGGTATTCGAAGCCAACTGACTGTAACAGCCTAATCCCATATAACAGTCAACACCACCCCAATTGGTTAAAGGGCATCCCTAAAGGGCAGTTCCTTCGATTAAAAAGGAACTGCAGTAACAACCATGATTATCAAATCCAAAAAAATATCATGAAAAAGAAGTTCTTGGATAAAGGCTACAATAAAGAACTATTAGAGAAAGCAGAATGTGAGGTGGAAACCATACAAAGGAAAGACATTTTAGAACAACATCACAAAGTCAAGGTTAATAACAGCGAACTGGCTTTTATATCTGGATTTAGTTCTGATTATAGAAAGCAAGAACAGATCATCAAAAGACATTGGCACTTACTACAAAGAGACCCGGTCTTAAAGAATTTAATACCTGACAAACCAAAATTTATATATAGAAGAAGCAATAACCTAAAAAACTCATTGGTCAAAAGTTCCCTTTCTTTTGATCCCATTAACCCCATTCGAACGAAGGGATTCCATCGATGTGGGACCTGCCTAGTCTGCAGGTCCATACCGTCAACAACTTCCAAATATACCGATTTTATACATAATAACAATAAATATATAATAAAAGATTTCATTACCTGCCACACAGCCAATGTGGTATATTACATCAAGTGTAGCTGTGGTTTAGTTTATATAGGAAGAACGGGGAGATCCCTCATGACACGCCTTGCTGAACATTTAAGAAACATTAAAAAAGGCGTAACCACACATACACTGTCAGACCATTTTTTAAAAATGCATAATTCATCAACTACACATATTACTTCTTTCATCGGTATACAACATGTCAAAGCCACTTGGAAAGATAGAGACATAGAGGGGAGTCTGGCCAGGGCAGAAATGCAGTGGATTTTTAAATTAAATACACTCATGCCTGCGGGTCTCAACTCTGATTTTGAATTAAAATGGTTCTTGTGATTTATTTCTGCTCTTCATACTACTGTCTTTCTCTCTCTTTATTTTAATTTCATTCATAATTGTTTTTAAAATTTATCATAATTGTTTTTTATAAAGTTGTTTTCCATTCATTCAATTACCTGTCTATAATAACCATCTCCTGTTAGATTGCTCCAATATCTGTTTGTTACCATGCCCAATTATGCTGCATATTTCTATTTTATCAGTAGTACATTACACTGACTATATTTAATATTTGGCTAAACTTCTTCAATTCCTTCATAATTTTTATAAGAATATATCACCACCACTTTTTACATACACTCAATACTGAGTGTACTTACTTCATACTTCCCATATCCTAACCCGCTTCCGGCCATGTGGAACGCATGGCCGGACTTTTGGTGTTTGGGTGGAACGCATCGCGGATCTAGTTCACTTCCGGTCGAGCGTATCCACACCATACTACATCGTGGAACGCAATTCCGGCCGTGTGGAACGCACGGCCGGACTTCCGGCTTAGGTGGAACGCAACGCGGACCGTGGCCACTTCCGGTCCAGCGTATTTACTTATTTCACTGTTAAAATATGCCTTTCTCCTCAAAGTTTTTACTTTTATAACCCTATCTATAAGTTAAGTTTAACCAGCATTGATCTATTAACATACAAATTACAATTAATACCCAATTTATATACATTTTTTATTTTTAACCATCATGCATTGCAAAACCTCTATTTCCTGTCCCATAGGTTAAATAGTCCTCTTCCACACTCAGCACACACACCTTGAAAAAGACCTTTATGGTTGAAACGGCGTTGGTGCATGCTGAGAGTGGATTTTCTCTTTTTTATAATCCTAACAAGTTTGACTGTCTTAAGGTACATTGGGGGTTTCTCTTACAGAGGGGATTCCGGACTACCCTCGTGTATTGGAGTTTTTTAACATCTTCTCCCGATACCCCCGTTGCCACCCCACGAACAAGGTTAAACCTTATTCGCTTGTTTTATTTATTTTATTGGCTTTTGTCAAATAAAATTTTTTTTTTAATTTAAATTGACCTCGTTGGACCATTCTTAAAGATACCTTTACATGTGGAGAACACCGACCAGACATGTGAGTGAGGTACGCTGTACCTATATTTATCGACCAGATAAAGATACCTTTATATGCTTTTTCCTGTTTACCCTATGTGAGTTTTGGTACGTCCTAAACCCTGAGAAAATTGGTGGCGAGATTCTGTCCTTTCTGCTATCAAGTTCCCCATTCACCAGGGTCTCATTTTCTGGACACCATTTTAATAAGACATTTTCTACCAATTTACTACACATTGGTTCTCTTTCAATATTTTGTTTTACATATCGATTGAGGACTTTGACCGTAGACAGATGACCGATTGAGATCATTTTGAAGAATCCCCAAGTATTGTTGTATCTTCCTCCATTTATTTCATATATTCTATTTATTATATATATATTTTTTTTTTGGTATTTCATGATGTCCATTGCCTCCGAACCTCTCTTTTGAAAACTTTGGGCGCCTTTGATCATACTCTCTCTCTCTTTATTGTAGTGGTGGAATCAGCATTGCAGTGACGGCCAGCCAGACTTGGTAAGTGGAGGGTGAGAGAGAAATGTGTGTGCGTGTGTGTATATAGTGTATGTGTGTGTGTGTGTGTGTGTGTGTGTACACATGGTGGGGTGTGTGTGTTTGTATATATGTGTGAATTGTGTGTGTGTGAGGTATGTCTGTGTGTGCGCACTTTATGGACGCCACTGCTGGGGGGGCCATTACATGCAAGGACGCTACTAATATAGGGGGGGCATTACGTATAAGGACCCTACTACTATAGGGGGGGCTTTAAGTATAAGGATGCTACTACTATAGGGGGGGCATTACGTATAAGGACGCTACTACTATAGGGGGGGCATTACGTATAAGGACGCTACTACTATAGGGGGGGCATTACGTATAAGGACGCTACTACTATGGGGGGGCATTACGTATAAGGACGCTACTACTATAGGGGGGCATTACGTATAAGGAGGCTACTAATACTGGGGGGCATTACGTATATGGAGGCTACTAATACTGGGGGGCATTACATATAAGGACGCTACTACTGGGAGGGAATTACATGTAAGGATGCTACTACTACTGGGGGGGCATTATGTATAAGGACGGTACTACTACTGGGTGGCATTACGTATAAGGACGCTACTATTACTGTTGGGGGGCATTACATATAAGTGCTACTACTACTGGGGGGCATTACGTATAAGGACGCTACTACTACGGATGGGGCATTACGTATAAGGATGCTACTATTACTGTTGTGGGGCATTACATATAAGTGCTACTACTACTGGGGGGCATTACGTATAAGGACGCTGCTACTACTACGGGTGGGGCATTACGTATAAGGATGCTACTATTACTGTTGTGGGGCATTACATATAACTGCTACTACTACTGGGGGGGCATTATGTATAAGGACACTACTACTATTGGGGGGGCATTATGTATAAGGACGCTACTACTACTGGGGGGGCATTATGTATAAGGATGCTACTACTACTGGGGGGGCATTATGTATAAGGATGCTACTACTACTGGGGGGGCATTATGTATAAGGACGCTACTATTACTGTTGGGGAGCATTACATATAACTGCTACTACTACTGGGGGGGCATTATGTATAAGGACACTACTACTATTGGGGGGGCATTACGTATATGGACGCTACTACTACGGGTGGGGCATTACGTATAAGGACGCTACTACTACGGGTGGGGCATTACGTATAAGGACGCTACTACTACGGGTGAGGCATTACGTATAAGATGAATAAGATTGTGCTACATTGTGGCGTAATTTTAAATGGGGGTACTATTGTGTGGCCATGCCCCTTAGTTGTGAGACCACACCACTTTTCCCGATGCACAACAAAGGAATATGGGAGGGCGCAAAATTCATAGTTTGCAGGGGGGCGCCGAACACCCTAGCACGGGCCCTGGCCACCAGTAGCAAAAGTACACCACGGCCACTGACACTATCTGCAGGGAGGGGAACAGCGCTGATATGGAGGGTACTTGCAGGCAGCGAGTCGCCGCCCGCAGCTCCTCTCCCACCTACACACCATACCTGCCGCCTGACACCCACACCCCAGGGAGAGGGCGCTAGCTCAGGCACCGCTAGATCAGCATCTGCAGCATACACACAAGGGCTGCCATGCTCAGCAGCAAGCGGTGCGGAGCATGCAGAGCCGGCCTTAGCTATAGGCAGGCTAGGCATTTGCCTAGGGCATTCAAGCATGTCTAGGAGCATCCAAGCATGTCCCTGCAGCATCTCATGCTGAGAGGGACAGTCCGCAAACTAACTGTTACTTTCCAAATGTATTCAATCAGTACTTGCATACACTGCTGTTTACATTTGTCAAAAAAAATGCACACTGTGCCTTAAACTTCCTCTGACATGCTTGAATGCCTCTGACTTGTGAGACCTCAGACAGACAGCAGAAGCCCAGTAAATGCAATTCCTGGACCTGTGACATTTTTACTGACTATATAAGGTTATTACTGGATGGCTTCTTATGATAACACGTGTATTTTGGAAGACGGCTTCACAGAAACCTGACATCACCTATACTGCTTGTGCACATGGGGGAGGGGGACCCTGCCATCCTGTGTGTGTCCCTTATCCCTGTGCAAACCCCAGGTGTCTGCAGGGACATAACATGGGCAGTGTTCTCCCCACACTTTATTTCCTAGTCAGTCCATACCGTAAAATTCCCCTGCCACCCAGCACTGTAACGTGGTCAGTAAGTTGCGTTGTGCTATTTCTATATGAAACATCAGTGCAGCGTGACTTTTGGACACATCAGACTGGAGGGCAGAGCATTTAGCTCCCACAGTATAAAGTAAAGTGCATGCAGTTAACGGGAGTAACAGACACCAGCAAACACACTGAATAGTGAAGAGAATGGACAGTTTCTACATGTTTGATACTGATCTTTTTGTATAACCAGCAAGTGTGGCAGTATCTGTGGCAGTATATGTGTATTATGGGCATTACTAATGTGGGGCATATGTGTAAGGTGCATTACTGTGTGGCATTATGTGTATTATGGGCATTACTAATGTGGGGCATATGTGTAAGGTTCCTTTACTGTGTGGAATTATATGTATTATGGTCATTACTGTGTGGCATTGTGCAGAGTTGAACTGGCCCACAGGGTAACCCCCCGGCAGGCCCGGCGCTGGCCGCTCAGCAAGGTCTGCAAAGCAGGGAGGCGCTGGGCTAGAAAGGCGCTCTCCCTGCTCTGCTACCTCACTCCTGCTGATAGACAGTGTTACTGCCAGCTGCCGCAGCCTGCGCCTGTCACACTGACAGGCAGCAGCAGCGCTGGTAGGATGAACAGCTGAGCTGATATCCTTTGCCAGGAACCTCCCCTCTCCCCTCTTCTCCCGCTGCACATGTCCAGAGTCCCGCATGAAGATAGGCAGCAGCGTCGCCCCTCCCTCCCCTGTGACTCTGTATGAAGACACAGCAGTCTTCAGCACCGCTTACCCCCCTCCCCCATCGGTGGAGGAGGCAGGAAGTCACGTGCATTGGAGGAAGCAGCAGAGCAGAGTCAGACATGAGAACTTCGAAGAGCAGCAGCCACACACTGAGGAGCAGAGACTGAGGTAAATAAATACTGCTGCAGATATACATGTGCTAGGGGTGTTTGTGTGTGTATTTACTGTGTACTGGTGGGGTGTCATTGATGTGTAATGGGGAGGGGGGTGTCATTAATGTGTACTGGGGGGGGCTGTAATTAATGTGTACTGGGGAATGGGGTGTCATTGATGTGTACTGGGGAGGGGGGATATAATTAATGTGTGCTGGGGAGGGGGGTGTAATGTGTGCTGGAGAGGGGGGGTGTAATTAGTTTGTGCTGGGGAGGGGGGCTGTAATTAATGTGTGCTGGGGAGGGTGGGGGTGTGCTGGAGGGTCGTGTCATTAATGTGCTGGGGAGTGGCATACAATGTGTGCTGGTAAGGGCGGGTGTCATTAATGTGTGCTGGAGAAGGGGGTTCATAGTAATGTGTGTTGGGGGGAAGTGGCATGTATAAAATGGTGCTCTACCTGGAATAATGTGTGACTGGCTCTACCTGGTGCAATGTATAAAAAGGTGCTCTACCTGGAATAATGTGTGACTGGCTCTACCTGGCGCAATGTATAAAAAGGTGCTCTACCTGGAATAATGTGTGACTGGCTCTACCAGGCGCAATGTATAAAAAGGTGCTCTACCTGGAATAATGTGTGACTGGCTCTACCTGGCGCAATGTATAAAAAGGTGCTCTACCTGGAATAATGTGTGACTGGCTCTACCTGGCGCAATGTATAAAAAGGTGCTCTACCTGGAATAATGTGTGACTGGCTCTACCTGGCGCAATGTATAAAAAGGTGCTCTACCTGGAATAATGTGTGACTGTCTCTACCTGGTGCAATGTATAAAAAGGTGCTCTACCTGGAATAATGTGTGACTGGCTCTACCTGGCGCAATGTATAAAAAGGTGCTCTACCTGGAATAATGTGTGACTGGCTCTACCTGGCGCAACGTGTAAAAAGGTGCTCTACCTGGAATAATATGTGACTGGCTCTACCTGGCGCAATGTGCAAAAGGGTGCTCTACCTGGAATAATGTGTGACTGGCTCTACCTGGCACAATGTATAAAATGGTGCTCTACCTGGAATAATGTGTGACTGGCTCTACCTGGCACAATGTATAAAATGGTGCTCTACCTGGAATAATGTGTGACTGGCTCTACCTGGCGCAATGTATAAAAAGGTGTTCTACCTGGAATAATGTGTGACTGGCTCTACCTGGCGCAATGTATAAAAAGGTGCTCTACCTGGAATAATGTGTGACTGGCTCTACCTGGCACAATGTATAAAATGGTGCTCTACCTGGAATAATGTGTGACTGGCTCTACCTGGCGCAATGTATAAAAAGGTACTCTACCTGGAATAATGTGTGACTGGCTCTACCTGGCGCAACGTGTAAAAAGGTGCTCTACCTGGAATAATATGTGACTGGCTCTACCTGGCGCAATGTGCAAAAGGGTGCTCTTCCTGGAATAATGTGTGACTGGCTCTACCTGGAATAATGAGTGACTGTCTCTACCTGGCGCAATTTGTAAAAAGGTGCTCTACCTGGAATAATGTGTGACTGGCTCTACCTGGCGCAATGTGTGAAGGGTGCTCTACCTGGATTAAGGTGTGACTGGCTCTACCTGGTGCAATGTGTAAAAGGGGACTCTACCTGGCGTAATGTATATAAGGGGCTCTACCTGGTGTGTATAAGTTATACTACTGTGTGGCGTATTTTTTTATAATGGAGACACGAACTGTCCATTTTATAGATCTTGGGGGTGGGGGGGCACCAAAATGTCTACTTACAACTCTGAGGATGAGATCGGTATTTGTAGAAAGGCGCAAAATTGATAGTTTGCAGGAGGGCGCCGAACACCCTAGCACCGGCCCTGCCCCCCGGTGGGCCCCACTACCTGAGCGTTGCAGGTACAGATGCAGAACTAGCGGCGGAGCTAGGGGGCACCAGACAAAATTTTGCCTAGGGCATCAAATTGGCTAGGGCCGGCTCTGGGAGCATGTGCAGCGGGACAGCGCCAGGACGGGACACGCACTAATCAACATTGCTGCTGGACCGGAGCTCCCTCCGTCTGCAGCCTAAGGACGCGCGCCGCACCTCTCCAGGGAAACACCATGCCTGCCCGCCCACAGGGCTCCGGACGCTTACCTATGCTCCGCGATCACAGCAGCTGACGCTGCCATGCAGCATGGAGGAATGACGCCCGTCAGACGGGGCGGACAGTGTGCAGCGGAACGGGGCCAGGAAGGAATGCTGACCACGACCCATTGCTGCTGGGTCTGAGCTCCCTCCCTCTGCAGTCACCATCTCACAGCAGCAGCCTGGAGGTTAGTGGCCACCACGACCCGCACATCCTTACCTCACACATACCTCACACATACCTCACATATACCTCACATACCTCACACATGAGAGCAAAGGTACACACACTGTGACATCACACCTGTAGCCCACCCCTATATCTGCTAAGTACTCCCCGTCACTATGCCCTGTCACCCTCATCCTGCTCTCTAACTGCCTGTCTGTGTACTGGCCTTCACCCCTCTTACACCATCACCAACCCTCACTAACTACCACAGAGACTATGTGCACTGATATCTGCCCCTCCACCACCTGCAGCGCCCCTGGACCCCTCCCCATCCCCCGCAAACCCCCGCACCTGCCCCTCCACCACCCGTGGCACCCCCACCCACTGCACCTTCGGACCCCCTACCCCACCCGCAGTGTCTTCCAAACCCCTCCCCCATCTGCAGCAGCCCCTCCCCCATCCGCTGCACCCCCGGACCCATCCCCTGCACCCCCACCCCTCCAGCAACCGCAACACTTTCGGTCCCACTACCCCACCCGCAGCACTCACCCCACCACCAACCACTCCACCTGCGGACCCCCTACACCACCTGCTCCTCCACCACCTACAGCCCCTCCCGATCCACCGCACCCTCACCCCCCTCCCTCCCCCACCCGCAGCGCCTCCAGGCCCCCTACCTCACCCGCAACACCTGCACCCTTCTCCACAAGCAGCGCCTCCGGAACCCCTCCCCCATCCGTAACAGCCCCTCACCCGCCTCCCCCACCCACAGCACCCCCACCCCTCCCGCATCCCCTGACCCCCTCCCCATCCGCTAAACCCCCGCACTCACCCCTCCCCCATCCGCTGCACCCACTGACCCATCCCCTACACCCCCACCTCTCCAGCAACCGCAACACCTTCGGACCCACTACCCCACCCTCAGCACCCACCCCTCCACCACCCACTGCACTCCTACACCACCTGCTCCTCCACCACCTGCAGCCCCTCCCCATCCACCGCACCCCCACCCGCAGCGCCTCCAGGCCCCCTACCTCACCCGCAACACCTGCACCCTTCCACCCTGCAGCGCCTCCGGAGCCCCTCCCTCATCCGCAACAGCCCCTCACCCGCCTCTCCCCCACCCACCCACAGCACCTCACCTCTCCCACACTCCCGGACCACCTCCACCATCCGCTGCACCCCCGCACCCACCCCCTATCCCACCCGCGCGCACACCCCTCCTACGGACCCCACACCTCAACACACACGGACCCTCCCTCCTCCGGACCCCTAACCCCATTCACTGCAACCCCCCCTTTCCCACCTGCAACGCCTCCACACCTCCTACCCACCCGCCACACCCTTTCCCACCCGCAGTACCTCTGGAACCCCTCCCCCATCCAGCCCAGCATCTGCCCCTCCCCCACCTGCCCCTCCCCCACACACAACGCCCCCCCGGCCCCCTCCCCCGGTACCCACCCGCGGCGCCTCCAGACCCCCTATGCCACCCGCCCCTCCACCACCTACATCACCTCCGGACCCCCTCCCCCATCCGCCACACCCCGCATCTGGCTCTCCCCCGCCCGCTGCACCTTTGGATCCCCTACCCCACCCACGCAGCAGGCCCTTCCCAATCCGCATCGCCTACACCATTCGCAACAGCACCGCACCCGCCACTCCCCCACCCACGTTACTCCCGCATCCACCCCTCCCCCACCCACCGCGCCCCCCTGCACACCTCCCCCATCCACTGCACACCCGCACCCACCCCTTCCCCATCTGCAGCGCCTTCGGAACCCCTCCTCCATCCGCAACAGCCCTGCAGCTGCCATCCCCCACTTGCGACACCCCTGCTCCTACCCCACCCACAGCGCCTTCATACCCCCTCCCCCATCCGCGGTCCCCACTCCCCAAACCCCTTCTTGTTGCAAGGGACTACGCCCCCTTCACCATCGGAAGGCCTTTCATTGTGCAATATTCAAACACTAACAAAACTAGGAATACAGGGAATACTCCATATATTGAACCCCAGAAAGGCGTGCAGGGGTTAAAGGGGCGTAGCCCCTTCCGACGGTGTAAAGAGCGCCCGTAGGGCGCGATGAAGCACCTAGTATTTATACATACACTAGGTGATTAATCGCGCCCTACGGGCGCTCTTCACACCGTCGTAAGGGGCTACACCCCCTTAACCCTTGCACACCCTTGTGGCGTGCAATATTTTTATTATATGGAGTATTACATCCAATCATAATTGTGTGAGTGGTTAAATATTGCACGGACAAAGGGCGTGCAATGGTTAAGGGGTTGAAGCCCCTTGCAACGGCGTGAACAGCGCACGCAGGGCCTGATGAATCACCTAGTAGGTGCTTTGGTTGGGGGAGTAGGGGGTGCAGGGAAGAGGTGGATGGGATCCTGGGGTGCCACGGGAGGGGCGGTTGCGGTGGTGCCGCAGGTGGGGGAGGGAGCGTGGGTGCCGCAGATGGTGGTCTGGAGCGGGTGGGGGAGGAGCAGTTGCGGGGTCGCCCCGGGTGGGGGAGGGGTGGATGCGGTGGGAGGTACGGGGTAGCTGCGGGTGGGGGAGGGGGTCCGGAGCTATCGCGGACGCTGGGGGGGGTGTGCGGGGGTGCCGCGGATGGGGCCCGGAGGTACTGTGAGTTGGGGAGGGGCGGGTAATGCTTCTCCTGCTTCTCCTCCTGTCAGCAGCTAAGCTGCTGTCCTCCCTTTGGCAGTGGCTCTCCCGGAGACTCGCACAGCAGCCAGTCACTATTGTTCGCGCCGGTGTCCCAACGGTATTACAGGGAAGAAGATGTACGCAATAAACTACAGCTCCCAGCAGCCCTAAAGGCAGGAAAGAGAGAGTGCTGTGCAGTGTCAGTGACACTACACACAGGGCCGGCGCTAGCTGCTCAGCAAATGGATGCAGTGCAGGGAGGCACCAGGAAGGAGAGGCGTTCTCCCTGCTCTGCATCCCTGTCCTGAGCTGCTGCTGCTATCCCTGCTGCTGCTGCCGGCTGCTGTCACACATGCAGCGGCGCCGGAAGCACAAAACCTTTTCTCCCCCTCTGCGCCGGCAGCACAAAACCTCCTCTCCCCCTCCCCTGTGTGACATTCAGTTGCCGGGAGGGAGCCAAAAGTGGGTGGAGCTAGATGGGAGTAAGGGGCGGAGCTACACGGGACCATGCTGCAGCAGGAGGATGAGCAGCTACAGCTTCAGCCAGCCAGACTTCATTAGATAAGTGTCTGGAAAGAGAGTGAGCGTGTGTGTCTATACAGTGTCTGTGTATACTGTATGTATGTGTGACTGTGTATGTGTGTAATGTATGTACAGTATGTATGTGTGTGTGTTTGTATATATGTGTGTATGTGTGACTGCTGCATAATGTGTGTAAGCGTCACTGGTACAGGGGGCATTACGTGTGTAAGCGACACTGGTACAAGGGGCTTTACGTGTGTAAGCGGCACTGGTACAGGGGGCATTACGTGTGTAAGCGACACTGGTACAGGGGGCTTTACGTGTGTAAGCGGCACTGGTACAGGGGACGTTACGTGTGTAAGCGACACTTGTACAGGGGGCTTTACGTGTGTAAGCAGCACTGCTACAGGGGGCGTTACGTGTGTAAGCGGCACTGGTACAGGGGGCGTTACGTGTGTAAGCGGCACTGGTACAGAGGGCGTTACGTGTGTAGGCAGCACTGCTACAGGGGGCGTTACGTGTGTAAGCGGCACTAGTACAGAGGGAGTTATGTGTGTAAACGGTACTGGGAGAGGGGGCGTTACGTGTAAGCGTCACTGGTACAGGGGGCGTTACGTGTGTAAGCGTCACTGGTACAGGGGGCGTTACGTGTATAAGCGTCACTGGTACAGGGGGCGTTATGTGTGTAAGCGGCACTGGTACAGGGGGCGTTACGTGTGTAAGTGGTAATGGTACAGGGGGCATTACGTGTGTAATTGTCACTGCTACAGGGGGTGTAACTTGTGTAAGCGTCACTGGTACAGGTGGGGCGTGACATGTGTAAGCGTCACTGGTTCAGGGGGCATTACATGTGTAAGCGTCTCTGGTACACGGGGCATTACATGTGTAAGTGTCTCTACTACAGGGGGTATTATGTGCGCTGTGCGTTTGTAAAGTATGCAAGGGTGCAAATTTACAGTTTGCAGGGGGGCACCAAACACTCTAGCACCGGGCCAGACTGCACACCCACTGCAGTGCACAGCACTGTCACCTTTTACATTGATTCAGCGTCCATACATTACCCTCCGCGATATCACCCTCTCTATCCGTTACATTAACCATCTCGGGGCTTCCAGGCCGGCAGCACAGGTGCTGTGTTGCGGAGTCAGGGCCTCTAGGGATCTGGGCGCGGCTGTGGTGGGGAGGCACTTTTGTGACATCACACGCAGAGCAGGCTCCAGGGCTCAGAGAGTATGTGGCGCAGGCAGAGCCGGCCCTAACCAATATGATGCCCTAGGCAAGATTTTGGCTGGTGCCCCCTAGCACAGACACTAGTTCCGCCTCTAACCCTGTACCCCTTTCCCAGCACCATCACCCCTCACCCGTAGCAGTCCCCATTTTGGTGCTCCTACCCCTATATTTTAAATAGGAACAATGTGCACATTCGGTGCGCAGCCCAAAATGGGGTGTGTCCTTGCTGGGAAGGGGCATGGGCCACACAATAATACCCCAAGTTGAAATTACGCCACACAGTACTGTAACTTTATTCACATTATATCATGCTATAGTGTCTCTAATTCACGTTACATCACACAGTAGTACCACATTACTCCTCACAGTAGTGCCCCTTATTCACATTACACCACACTATGTTGCTCTTTATTCATATTAGACCACACAGTAGTGCCCTTTCTATACGTTACGCCACAAAGTAGTACACCTTATACTCATAATGCCACACATTCGTAATGCCTTCTTACACATAATACACATAATACCACACAGTAATGCCTCTTACACATATGACATGCATTATTTATCCCTTATACACATAATATACATTAGTAATGCATTTCGTATGCAGAGAGCCGCAGTCACACACAGAATATAGGCATGCTGCATATCATTTTAATCAGCAGAAGCTGCTTGTGCCCCTAGGCATTCCAAATGCCCTAGGCGTTTGCCTATGCCTAGGGCCGGCTCTGCGCGCAGGGAGGCCTATGAAAGTGTTCCGCTGCGCCACTTTCATACACATCTATGCCGGTGGCCTCAGCAGCTTTTGTTCCACCTGTGGTGCGGCTAGGGAGTGGTGATTGTTGATGTCGGAGGGGGCAAGTGGACTGGCAGCAAGACATTGGTGGTCATTCCGAGTTGATCGCTCGTTAGCAGTTTTTAGCAGTCGTGCAAACACTATGCCGCCGCCCAGTGGGAGTGTATTTTAGCTTAGCAGAAGTGGGAACGAAGGGATTGAAGAGCGGGTACAAAAAATGTTTGTGCAGTTTGAGTAGCTTCAGACCTACTCGGCAATTGCGATCACTTCAGACCATTCAGTTCCTGATTTGACATCATGAACACGCCCTGCATTCGCCCAGCCACGCCTGCATTTTTCCGAACACTCCCTGAAAGTGGTCAGTTGACACCCAGAAACGCCCTCTTCCTGTCAATCACTCTGCGGCTGCCTATGCGACTGAAAAGCATCATCGCTAGACCCTGTGTAAAACTACATCGTTCGTTGTAATAGTAAGCCGCACGTGCGCATTGCGCTGCATACGCATGCGCAGAAGTGCTGAGTATTTGCCTGATTGCTGCACAGCGAACAAATGCAGCTAGCGATCAACTTGGAATGACTCCCATAGGACACTGCAGTAAAAGGATTGTTTTTTCCCTTATCTACAGCGCAGAGACTTGGTGCAGTGGCATACCCTCCAGCTGCACCTTTTTGGCAGGTACAGTCCCTTTTTTTTTATGGTCTGTACCGATTATTGACTCTCCAAGCTTCCATTGAAAGTATAGGAAAAGAGGCGTGGCCACGGCGCTGTTCCCGTGGCCATGCCCCCTTTTCGAATTTGCATCAATGTTTATGTGTAAATTGTTGGGGGGGGGGTGTTGCTGCAGATGCAGTGGGACTATTTTGGGGTGTGGGGCTGGAGCTGCAGCTCCATCAGTCCCTTTGCTAATCCTGCTCTGTGAATGTGAAAACACAGCAGGCAAAGGGCAGAGCCTCCCATTGGATGTAACCTGTGTGGGAGGGCGTTTCTCGCCCAATCAGCTGTGGGCTGGGTGTGATAGACCTGCCATTAACCCAATGAGAGCTCCTAGCCACGCCCAACGTTAGAAACCCAGGCACAGAATCACAGGGCTATTATATAGGAGATATAGGAGATAAATTGGCCCCATCGTATGCCAATTTTTACATGCATAAGTACGAATCCAACAACATCATACCGAAATTTGGATCCAAATGTCTATTTTTTGTTCGTTATATTGACGATGTCTTTATCATTTGGCTAGGGACCGACACAGAGTTCTATAAGATGATCGATTATTTACATAGTCTAGATAGCCCTATCCGCTTCACATATCACATCAATCGTGACAGAGTGAATTTTTTGGATGTGTCTCTTTTTCGACACAACGGTAAACTTGCCTCAACCCTCTATAGAAAAGAGACTGACAGAAATACGCTGCTTCATGCCTCCAGTCACCACCCTGTCCATCTGAAAGAGAGTCTTCCCATCTCTCAATTTATGCGTGTGCTCCGAAATAACACCTTGAATGAGGACACTGAGACACAGATTAAGGCGATGGCTGAAAGGTTTTACGAACGCGGCTATTCGAGGAGAACTGTCGAAAGATGTTTGCTTAAAGCAAGATACAGGCACTCCCATTCTAGCCAGTCATCGTGCTAAGCGAATAGCCAATAGAATGATCTTCACGGCCACGTTTGATGTTGCTTCATCACATTCTGAACATGTTTTACGCAAACATTGGCCAATTATTGCCACTGACCCAGTCTTCAAAGGGTTAGGCCATCAACCACCTCTCTGTGCCTACAGACGTGGTAAGAATTTACGACAGATGCTAATGCGCCCTACTTTGCAACCATCTGCCACTAATAAGACCTGGCTTTCAGATACCAAGAAGGGTTGCTACCGGTGCCCTAATTGTGCCACGTGCCGGTCGATGATGACTGGTGCAAGTTTTGCACACCCACATAGTGGTCAACAAATCAAAATTAGTCACCGATTACATTGTACCATGGACCATGTAATCTATATCATCATCTGTCCCTGTGGGTACTATTATGTTGGCATGACAACTAGAAACTTCCGTGACAGAATGGCTAACCATCGCACATCAATTCGAGCTGCATTGGTCTCAAAGGTGTCTGACAAACCAGTAGCACAACATTTTGCAAGTAGGGGGCACTCAATTTCCAGTTTGAAGTGCATGCTGATTGATGTACCAAAACCTCCACGTGGGGGCGACTGGGAGAGGCAGTTACGACAACGAGAGGCTAAATGGATATACGAGCTGGACACTCTGACACCACGAGGCCTAAATGAGGCAAATCCATTCAATATTTTTCTTGGATAGGGCTATGACTAGACTTTTTTAATATCCGTATTTTTCATAATGTATGTTTACAATTATGTGTGTTGTCTTGTTTGTGATTTTCTTGTCTTTTGTGTTGGTGATCACTCTGGTTCACCTAGTGGCAGAGGCAATATCACACACCCAACACGGTCTCCATTAAGTCCTGGGTTCCATCTATATCCATATTATGTGTTTTAAACTTCTATTACACATTTCTCAGCTAAGCTGTATAAGTCATTATGAATTATTCTATATATACTTACAAAGGCGAGAATGTGTGGTTCTTTTGGTTAGTGATAGGCGGTTAACAAGCTTTTATCTCAGGAATGAAGTTTTGACAACAGTAAATATGAATTATTATGCAATAATTACTTGTCATCTATTGGAATCAAACTAAGAAGATGTTTAATGTGGTTAATGCTTGTTCCGCACTCAGGACTGATATGGAGCCCCTGCCCTATGTTTAATACATCTATGAATTATTCCCGTGCTTGCGCGCCTTATTACACACTATTTATGACTATATTAATTCATATTCACTTATGTGTTTTGGTCGGTCATGTGATCGTATATACTGGCGAAAGTCGGGTTGCTTAGCGACGACGTACAGCCGTCCTATACCATCTACACCTCCGGCCACATACACAGTGGAGCGCACGTCACTTCCGCTAAATCCACTTCCGCCGGATAGACGTGTGCGTTCCACTGGCAATGGAACGCACAGCACTTCCGGTAACGCGGTTATTAGCCGCTATCGGTTGTTCCCTTGGTTCTAAATAGTTGTGATTGTGTTCACATGTTGTGTAACTCTTTGATGTCATAGGACATTCGATTGGCTGCACACATATCCTTGATTAAACATGTTAAACACTTGAATACCAGTGTTTTTGTTACTTCCTGTTGGATGATTGATGGGCGGGGTTTGTGATATGCCTCTGCTATAAAAGTGCTCCAGGGTTTGATGTGTGTCATGGGCTGCTGGGTGAGAACCTGCTGTAATCTTGTTAGTCTTGAAAAAGGCTCAGATGGAGCCGAAACGTCGACACCTTTTGCTGACATGCTGTTAACTGTCTCTATGTGAGACACACCAATAAAGTTTTCATCATCAAGGAAGTGGTGAGTGCCTGTATCTTTTTTGGATATATATATATATATATATATCTATCTATCTATATTTTTTTGTTTTGTTATTATCTTCAGTACACTTGTGTTTTTTCTGCCTGGCATTCTCACATGCACGTCTCCCCTCTTCATTGGTTACCTTACAGGAAACGCCACTGCTAAACGGTAATAGAGTAGTCTTTTTTTGTTGTTGTTGGGCAAAACATAGTAAGCATAAGGCCTAACTGAGATCTGATTGCAGCAACAAATTTGTTAGCTAATGGGCAAAACTGCGGGGGGGGGGGGGGGGGGGGGGGCAGAAATAACGTGCAGAAAGAGTTAGATGTGGGTGGGTTATTTTGTTTCTGTGCAGGGTAAATACTGGCTGCTTTATTTTTACACTCAAATTTAGATTTGTTTAAACACACCCCACCCAAATCTAAAGGGGGGTACTCACGGAGCGATCGCTGCTTAAAATCTAAGCAATCTGACTAGATTGCTTAGATTTTAAGCAGTGATCTCTCCATGTGTACCCCTCACAGCGATAGCGATGAGCAGCGCTATCGCTGGTGCTAGATTGGCCAATCTAGCCGGTCGCTCACTTCACCCGCTGGGTGAAATGAGCTCTCCCCCGCACGCTCAGCACACATCGCGCCCCACATCTGCCAGTGAGTACTGGCCTTAACTCTCTCTGCACGTTATATCTGCCCCCCCCCTGCAGTACACATGGTTTTGGCCATTAGCTAACAAATTTGCTGCTGCTATCAGATTTGAATTAGGCCTTATGCTTGCTACGTTTTGCCCAACAAAAAAGACTAGGGCCTAATATCAAATCTGATTGCAGCAGCAAATTTGTTTGCTAATGGTTAAAACCATGTGCACTGCAGGTGTGGCAGATATAACATTTGCAGAGAGAGTTAAGGCCCGTACACACTGGTCGATGTATCGGCCGTTCTCTTGAACGGCCGAT
Organism: Pseudophryne corroboree; assembly: GCF_028390025.1. Classification (NCBI taxonomy): domain Eukaryota; kingdom Metazoa; phylum Chordata; class Amphibia; order Anura; family Myobatrachidae; genus Pseudophryne; species Pseudophryne corroboree. Next base: position 784,641,726 of record NC_086448.1, on the reverse strand, counting down.
ACATCGCGGGACCGTCGGCCAGTGTGTATGGGCGATACGTCTGTGAACTCCGTCGTTCACAGACGTATCGCGTCGGCCGCGCAGCACAGCCGACAGCCAATATATCTAACGATATATTGGCCCGTCGCTGTGTGTGTACGGGGCGGTCATCCGACCGCCCGTACACATCCTGCGGCGGCCGGCGGTGATTGACAGGTGAACTGGGCGGGCGCGAGCGCCCGCCCAGTTCATGACGTCAGTCCCCCGACGGATCGGGCTGTGTATATGCACAGCACACTGCCCGATCCGTACATAGATATATCTGCAGATCAATTGATCTGCAGATATATCTAATAGTGTGTACCCACCTTTAGATTTGGGTGGGGTGTGTTCAAACAAATCTAAACTGCAGTGTAAAAATAAAGCAGCCAGTATTTACCCTGCACAGAAACAAAATAACCCACCCAAATCTAACTCTCTCTGCACATGTTATATCTGTCGTCATCGTCCCCCCCCCCCCCCCCCCCTGTACAGTGCACATGGCTTTGCCCATTAGTTAACAAATTTGCTGCTGCGATCAGGTCTGAACTAGGCACATAGTCCTTCATAGAGAGAACTTTTTAATCATCGTTAGCAGGTCTAAGCAGTAGTTTCCTACCACGGTGCTCAAGGCACACTAACAGGTTTTAAGGATAACCATACTTCAGCACAGGTGGCATAATTAGTTCCTCAGTTATTTTAATTTCTCTTACGTCCTAGAGAATGCTGGGGTCCACATTAGTACCATGGGGTATAGACTGGTCCAAAAGGAGCCATTAGTACTTTAAGAGTTTGAGAGTGTGGGCTGGCTCCTCCCTCTATGCCCCTCCTACCAGACCCAGTTTAGAAGCCCGAAGGAGCCGGTCACAGCTAGGGGAGCTCTCCTGAGCTTTCCTAATAAAGTTTAGTTTTAGAGTTTTTTATTTTACAGGGAGGCTGCTGCGGGAGCAGCGTCCGCCCTGCGGGGTCTGAGCCACTGACTCCGCTGACTGGACACTGAGCTCCAGAGGGGCTGATCGGTCTCCGCCGCAGGGGAACCGCTCACCCCAGCAGCATGCTGCCGACCCCTTACAGAGCTGAAGCAAGTGGTGAGTTAGTCACCGAGCCCCCTAGCAAGTGGGGGGGCCGGTGTGAAGATGGCGGCAACAGCGGTTGGAGCGCGGTATTAACCACGCTCCTGGATGGTTCCAGAGGCACACTGTGCGGCGCTGTGAGGGGCTCCCTGGGCCAGCGCCTACCCCTCACATTTGATCAGCAAGCCTGTCGGGCCCCAGGGATCCCAGCCAGCACAACTCCTCAGACCATTTTCAAACTCAGATGAGCGGGAAGACAGCGCCATGAAGGGGGCAGAGCTTCTCCTCAGAGCAGACCCTGCAGCATTCCAGCGCCATTTTCCTGCATGCTGTTTGCTGAAGGAAGATCCTGGTCCCTCCACAGCAGCTCCAGATTACTGTAACGGTACCAGGGGGTTGTAGAAGGGAGGGGAGGCTAATTGTTTGACTGTGTGTCCTATTAAGGTGCACAAGTCAGCGCTGGTAAGGGGGTTTTCTCCTGTTGTTAAGCGCTGGTGTGGGTTGGCTCCAATCTCTGTCTCTCTTGCCATTCTTGGGGGGGGAAACTCTCTTACCCCATCCTGTGTGTGTTTGGTGGTCACCAGCAGCAACGTCCAGGGATACAGTGTCATATGCTGCAGACGGTTTATCCTCCCAGGTTGATCCCATTCCATGTAATCAGGTTAGCACTGGTTTAGCACAGATTACAGCAAGGTAACCAGAGTGGTTTTACTCTATCAGGACTTGGATTACTCAGATTTCTGACAGGGTTACCTGTCCCTAAGAGGATTCTGGTAGCTTTTCCTTTCCCTGAGGAAGATAGGAAAAAGTTGGAAAACCCGCCAATTGTTGACGAATCTGTATCTAGACTCTCAAAAAAGGCGGTTTTACAGGTACCGGGATCTACCGCCTTGAAGGAGACGGCGGATAGAAAAATTGATAGGACACTGCTTCAGGGGCAATATTATGTCCCACTATTGCTAGTGCATGGATTGCTAAGGCTATAGTGAAGTGGTCGGCTCCCTTGATGGTGTCACTGACCTGGGTTCGGAGTGTTGAGAACTCGGGGGTTCTTCCGATGGTCGGGAAGAGGAACCACAGCTGAGCCGGAGCAGGGAGGGCCGGATGTAGGTTTTCCTCATGCAGAACTAGCCGCAGTAACTGGCGTGTAATGCTAGAGAATTGAATGATGATTTGAGAACGATGGTGAAGCACACAGAAGAATGAAGAACTTGTGGGCGATGCTGAAGAAATGAATGAGGATTTGAAAACGATGGTGAAGCACACAGAAGAATGAAGAACTTGTGGGCGATGCTGAAGAAATGAATGAGGATTTGAGAACAATGGTGAAGCACACAGAAGAATGAAGAACTTGTGAGCGATGCTGAAGAAATGAATGAGGATTTGAGAACGATGGTGAAGTACACAGAAGAATGAAAAACTTTGTGGGCGATGCTGAAGAAATGAATGAGGATTTGAGAATGATGGTGAAGCACACAGAAGAATGAAGAACTTATGAGCGATGCTGAAGAAATGAATGAGGATTTGAGAACGATGGTGAAGTACACAGAAGAAAGAAGAACTTGTGAGCGATGTTTGAAGAATGAGGAACTTGAGAGCGATGTTTAAGAAATAAATGAGTATTTAAGATTCAGTGTAACTCTGGAAGTATGGGAGGAGTTCCACTTATAGATAACATGTAATACTGGAAACACAGGATGTGTCCCTCTAAGAGAAACACTGTAGCTCAGAGAATGTCCCACTGAGTGATACACTGTAACGCTGGGAGCACAGTGAATATTCCACTGAGTGATACACTGCAAACACTGGAAGCACAGGAAATGTTCCACTGAGTGATCCTCTGCAAACGCTGATAGCACAGGAAATGTTCCACTGAGTGATCCTCTGCAAACGCTGGTAGCACAGTGTTTGTTCCACTGAGTGATACTCTGCAAACGCTGATAGCACAGGAAATGTTCCACTGAGTGATCCTCTGCAAACGCTGGTAGCAGTGTTTGTTCCACTGAGTGATACTCTGCAAACGCTGATAGCACAGGAAATGTTCCACTGAGTGATCCTCTGCAAACGCTGGTAGCACAGTGTTTGTTCCACTGAGTGATACTCTGCAAACGCTGATAGCACAGGAAATGTTCCACTGAGTGATCCTCTGCAAATGCTGATAGCACAGGAAATGTTCCACTGAGTGATACTCTGCAAATGCTGGTAGCACAGGAAATGTTCCACTGGGAGATACTCTGCAAACGCTGGAACTCAGGAGAGAACTCACTGAACGCTTCTAGCACTGATGATCATAGTAGAGGCGATACTCAGGCGCCGGAGCCCTGCACGGCGTCTTCCTTTGAACTACCCGCTCTCTCCCAATTGACGGAAGAGGCTGATGACGTCACCCACCCACCACGCTCCCGTGGACGCCGGGCGCAATGGCGGCGCCCACACCCCGGGAACCCGCCGGAGGCAGCGCCAGCAAGACGCGACAACCCGGAGCCCACTGGGGGCGGCGACCGCCAGGAGACCCAGCGCACTCGGAGCGGTAAGCGCGGCAGCCGCAGCGCCGTGAGTGTGACAGTACCCCCTCCTCTAGGACACTTTCCTGGTTTCGTGGGATGCTTAGAATGAAAGATCCGGATTAATCGGGGAGCAGTGACTTAAGACGCTTTGACCCAGCTCCTCTCCTCAGGACCATAACCTTTCCATTCTACCAGATACTGTAAATTCTTGTGAAGATAACGAGAGTCAAGAATAGCTTTGATTTCAAATTCTGTTCCAGCTTCAGTCTCTACCGAGGTCGGCCTAGGAGACTCTGAATGGAACCGATTTAAAATGAGGGGACGAAGGAGAGAAACATGGAACGAATTTGGTACCCGAAAGTGGGAAGGCAATCCCAATTTGCAGACAACCGGGTTCAGGACTTGCAAAACGGGGTAAGGACCGATGAACCTCGGAGCAAACTTCATTATTCATCATTATTCCAGCGTAGTTCTGAGGCTATGGTCTGGAAGTGAATCACATATTGTCCCACTGAACGGGAGCCTTGACGGACTCGGAGCAGGTCCGAGGAAGCAGCGGTCATTCTGCCGGGCTCATCAAAAATCCTTCGGAATTACGCGATGAAATTGTTGTAACTGGAAACCAAAGGGTCAGATCGCTCCCACAACGGAGACACTCAATCCAACGCTGAACCTTCAAGTAAGGAAATAATGTATGCCACTTTGGCCCGATCCATGGGGAAGTTGTGTGAGAGAAGTTCAAAATGCACCTCGCATTGGTTGAGAAAACCACGGCAATTCTTTGGATTCCCATTATAGCGAGAGGGAGTGGGAAGCTGAAGGCGTGACCTGGTTCCAGACAGGGATTCAACATTACTGGTGACAACCACTGGAGCGGGTACTGGAACTGGAGCCGGAACTACAGAAGCCAGGGAAGCCTGAATTTGATCCAGCCGGCCGGACAATTCCTGGAGGTACTGCATCACCTGGCCCTGTGCCGCCTCCTGACTCTGAACTCGGGAAACCAAGTTTTGGATGGCACTTGACTCTGGGTTCCGATCCCCCGGGTCCATGTGGCCTGAGTATACTGTCACTGACCTGGGTTCGGAGTGTTGAGAACTCGGGGGTTCTTCCGATGGTCGGGAAGAGGAACCACAGCTGGGCCGGATGTAGGTTTTCCTCATGCAGAACTAGCCGTAGTAACTGGCGTGTAATGCTAGAGAATTGAATGATGATTTGAGAACGATGGTGAAGCACACAGAAGAATGAAGAACTTGTGGGCGATGCTGAAGAAATGAATGAGGATTTGAGAACGATGGTGAAGCACACAGAAGAATGAAGAACTTGTGGGCGATGCTGAAGAAATGAATGAGGATTTGAGAACGATGGTGAAGCACACCGAAGAATGAAGAACTTGTGGGCGATGCTGAAGAAATGAATGAGGATTTGAGAACGATGGTGAAGCACACAGAAGAATGAAGAACTTGTGGGCGATGCTGAAGAAATGAATGAGGATTTGAGAACGATGGTGAAGTACACAGAAGAAAGAAGAACTTGTGAGCGATGTTTGAAGAATGAGGAACTTGAGAGCGATGTTGAAGAAATAAATGAGTATTTAAGATTCAGTGTAACTCTGGAAGTATGGGAGGAGTTCCACTTATAGATAACATGTAATACTGGAAACACAGGAGGTGTCCCTCTAAGAGAAACACTGTAGCTCAGAGAATGTCCCACTGAGTGATACACTGTAACACTGGGAGCACAGTGAATATTCCACTGAGTGATCCTCTGCAAACACTGGAAGCACAGGAAATGTTCCACTGAGTGATCCTCTGCAAACGCTGGTAGCACAGTGTTTGTTCCACTGAGTGATACTCTGCAAACGCTGGTAGCACAGTGTTTATTCCACTGAGTGATCCTCTGCAAACGCTGGTAGCACAGTGTTTGTTCCAGAGTGATACTCTGCAAACGCTGATAGCACAGGAAATGTTCCACTGAGTGATACTCTGCAAACGCTGGTAGCACAGTGTTTGTTCCACTGAGTGATACTCTGCAAACGCTGATAGCACAGGAAATGTTCCACTGAGTGATACTCTGCAAACGCTGCTAGCACAGGAAATGTTCCACTGGGAGATACTCTGCAAACGCTGGAACTCAGGAGACGTTCAGTTAGAGAACTCACTGAACGCTGCTAGCACTGATGATCATAGTAGAGGCGATATTCAGGCGCCGGAGCCCTGCACGGCGTCTTCCTTTGAACTTCCCGCTCTCTCCCAATTGGCGGAAGGGGCTGATGACGTCACCCGCCCATTACGCTCCCGTGGGCGCCGGGCGCAATGGCGGTGCCCACACCCTTGGAACCCGCCGGAGGCAGCGCCAGCAAGACGCGACAACCCGGAGCCCACCGGGGGCGGCGACCGCCGGGAGACCCAGCGCACCCGGAGCGGTAAGCGCGGCAGCCGCAGCGCGAGTGTGACAGTTGGAGGATTTGGATACGATAAATAGGAATGACGTTGCATTGTGTTTACGCAACATTCATGATTCTGTAGGTTTCATGGTAGAATCTATGAAAGACCTGGGTTCCATGGCTGCGGGAATTTCTTCCATGTCTGTTTCAGCTTGTCGGGGACTGTGGCTCCGCCAGTGGTCGGCCGACGCGGAATCCAGAAAAAGTGTGGAGTCGCTGCCCTATACAGGTCAAGCTCTGTTTGGGGAAGCCCTAGACGTGTGGATATCTACCGCTACAGCGGGTAAGTCTCCGTATCTTCCCTCAGCAGCTCCTGCTCCGAAGAGGTCCTTCTACTCAGCGTCGCAGTAGTCCTTTCGGCCCAGCAAGTCCAGAAAGGCCAAATCATCTGGTACCTTCTTCAGGGGAGATAAGGTTAAGTCCAAAGAAACCTGCTGTTGCAGGTTCCCAAGAACAAAAGCCTGCTTCAGGTACCCTTAAGTCCTCCACATGACGGTGGATGGGACGACCCAGTGGTGGGGCCCGTGGAAGCGAGACTCAGACAGTTCAGTCATGGCTGGGTCTCCTCCGGCCTGGATCCCTTGGTGGTGGATATTGTCTCTCAGGGATACAGGCTGGAATTTCAAAGTCTCCCTCCTCATTGTTTTTTCAAGTCGGGCTTACCAACTCTGTTGGAGGACAGCACAGTGCTACAAGAGGCTGTTCAAAGGCTGGTAGAGGCACAAGTCATTGTGCCAGTACCACCGCACATGCTGACAAAGGGTTACTATTCGAACCTTTTCGTGGTACCGAAACCGGATGGTTCGGTCAGGCCCATCCTGAACCTAAAATCATTGAACCCCTTTCTAAGGGAGTTCAAGTTCAAGATGGAGTCTCTCAGGGTGGTGATATCAGGTCTGGAAGAGGGTGAATTCCTGGTATCCCTGGATATCAAGGATGCGTACCTTTAAATTCCGATCTGGCTACCACATCAGGCTCATCTCCGATTCGCGTTGCTGGACTGTCATTTTCAGTTCCAGGCTCTGCCGTTCGGCCTCTCCACAGCACTGAGGGTGTTTACCAAGGTGATGGCAGAGATGATGCTACTCCGAAAACAGGGTGTGAACATCATTCCTTATCTGGACGATCTCCTTATAAAGGCATCGTCTAGGGAAAGGTTGCTGCAATCCATAGTTCTCACAACATGGCTGCTTCAGAGTCACGGGTGGATTCTGAATTTTCCAAAGTCACATTTGGAACCGACCCGGAGATTGTCGTTTCTGGGAATGATCCTGGATACGGAAGTACAGCGGGTGTTCCTTCCACGGGACAAAGTGTTGGTGATCCAATCCATGGTCCGGGGTGTTTTGAAGCCAACCCGGGTGTCGGTTCATCAATGCATTTGCCTATTGGGAAAGATGGTGGCCTCCTACGAGGCTCTCCAGTACGGGAGGTTTCATGCTCGATCCTTTCAATTGGATCTCCTGGACAAGTGGTCGGGATCCCATCTACACATGCACCAGAGAATACGTCTGTCGCCAAGGGCAAGGATCTCACTCCTCTGGTGGCTCCAATTGCCTCACCTCCTGGAAGGCCGCTGGTTCGGAATTCAGGACTGGGTCCTGCTAACGACGGATGCAAGCCTCCGGGGCTAGGGAGCAGTCACTCTAGGGGTGACCTTCCAAGGAAGATGGTCGAGCTTTGAAGCCAGCCTGCCCATCAACATTCTGGAACTAAGGGCCGTATACAACGGTCTTTTTCAGGCGGCCCCTCTTCTAAGAAACAGGGCCATTCAAGTACAGTCGGACAACTTAACTACAGTGACTTACATAAACCGACAGGGCGGAACGAAGAGCAGAGCTGCGATGTCAGAGGTCACCAGAATACTCCTCTGGATGGAAAAGCACGCGTTGGCGCTGTCAGCCATCTTCATTCCGGGAGTAGATAACTGGGAAGCAGACTTCCTCAGCAGACACGATCTCCATCCGGGAGAGTGGGGCCTCCATCCGGAGGTGTTCAACGAGGTAACAGATCTTTGGGGTCTACCCCAAATAGACATGATGGCCTCTCGTCTCAACAAGAAGCTTTGGCGTTCTTGTTCCAGGTCGAGGGACCCTCGGGCAGTGTCGGTGGATGCCCTGGTGTCTCTGTGGGTGTTCCAGTCAGTGTACGTGTTTCCACCACTCCCACTCATCCCAAGAATCCTAAAGCTCATAAGGAGAACAAGGGTTCAAGCAATCCTCATTGCCCCAGACTGGCCAAGACGGGCTTGGTACACGGACCTTCTGGATCTACTGCAAGAAGAGCCGAGGCCTCTTCTTCCTCGGGAGGACCTGCTGCAGCAGGGTCCGTTCGCCTATCAAGACTTACCGCGGCTACGTTTGACGTCATGAAAGTTGAGCTTAACGTGGTGTTACAGTTTCTCCAGTCGGATTGGTTTGAGCCTCTACAGGAGGTGGAGCTCAAATTTCTTACATGGAAGGCGGTCACTTTGTTGGCCTTAGCTTCTGCTAGGCGTGTCTCTGAGCTGGGGGCTTTGTCATGCAAAAGCCCTTACTTGATCTTCCATGAGGATAGAGCTGAGCTCCGGACTCGTCAGCAGTTCCTTCCAAAGGTTGTGTCGGCATTTCATATCAACCAACCTACTGTGGTGCCAGTGGCTACTGACTCCTCGATTACTTCAAAGTCCTTGGATGTCTTGAGCGCTCTGAAGATTTATGTGAAGAGAACTTCTCGTCACAGGAAGTCAGACTCTTTGTTTGTCCTATACCAGGCATGTCCAAACTGCGGCCCTCCAGCTGTTGTGAAACCACATATCCCAGCATGCCCTGACACAGTTTTGCTGTCAGAGAATGCTAAAGCTGTGTCAGGGCATGCTGGGATGTGTAGTTTCTCAACAGCTGTAGGGCCGCAGTTTGGACATGCCTGTCCTATACGATCCCAAGAAAATTGGGTGTCCTGCTTCTAAGCAGTCTATTTCTCACTGGATTAGGTTCACTATGCAGCATGCCTATTCTACGGCAGGACTGCCGTGTCCAAAATTTGTTAAGGCCCACTCTACTCATAAGGTGGGGTCTTCCTGGGCGGCTGCCCGGGGTGTCTCGGCAATGCAGCTTTGCTGAGCGGCAACTTGGTCTGGGTCGAACACGTTTGCAAGGTTCTACAAGTTCGATACTTTGACCGAACTTCAGATTATCAGAGGCCAATCAGTTCTGCAGGAGCCTCCGTGCTCTCCCTCCCGTTCTGGGAGCTTTGGTACAGATAGATCCACGGTTATCTTGGCTTCTTTGCTGCGCTTAGTCACACCATGGTTTATTTACATAAATCCTTCATCTATTGTTCTCAGCTGCAATACAATACAGAGAATTACGTCATTACAGCAGGGGATTAAGTACGACTGCACAGTCTCAGTTAATCCTATTAAAGGCCAAGATAAACATGGGCCCATCTGTACATACCCATGGTACTAATGTGGACCCCAGCATCCTCTAGGACGTTAGAGAAAATAGGATTTTGGTACCTACCGGTAAATCCTTTTCTCGTAGTCCATAGAGGATGCTGGGCGCCCGCCCAGCGCTTCGTTTTCCTGCATATGTTATTTGGTTCAGTACCACTTCGTTTAGTTGAGTACTGCATTGTTACTTGGTAAGTAATGTTTCAGCTGTTTGCTGATTAGTTCAAGCTAGTTGACTTGGCGTGCCTTGTATGTGTGAGCTGGTATGAATCTCACCACTATCTGTGTTAAGTCCTTCTCTCGAAGTATGTTGTCTCCTCTGGCACAGTTTCTATACTGAGTCTGGTAGGAGGGGCATAGAGGGAGGGGCCAGCCCACACTCTATACCCCATGGTACTAATGTGGACCCCAGCATCCTCTACGGACTACGAGAAAAGGATTTACCGGTAGGTACCAAAATACTATTTTCTCTGACGTCCTAGTGGATGCTGGGACTCCGTCAGGACCATGGGGATTAGCGGCTCCGCAGGAGACAGGGCACAAAAATAAAGCTTTAGGATCAGGTGGTGTGCACTGGCTCCTCCCCCTATGACCCTCCTCCAAGCCTCAGTTAGGTTTTTGTGCCCGTCCGAGCAGGGTGCAATCTAGGTGGCTCTCCTAAAGAGCTGCTTAGAAAAAGTTTTTAGGTTTTTTATTTTCAGCGAGTCCTGCTGGCAACAGGCTCACTGCATCGAGGGACTTAGGGGAGAGAAGTGAACTCACCTGCGTGCAGGATGGATTGGCTTCTTAGGCTACTGGACACCATTAGCTCCAGAGGGATCGAACACAGGCCCAGCCATGGAGTCCGGTCCCGGAGCCGCGCCGCCGACCCCCCTTGCAGATGCCGAAGATTGAAGAGGTCCAGAAACAGGCGGCAGAAGACTTTTCAGTCTTCATGAGGTAGCGCACAGCACTGCAGCTGTGCGCCATTGTTGTCAGCACACTTCACACAGCGGTCACTGAGGGTGCAGGGCGCTGGGGGGGGCGCCCTGGGCAGCAATGTATAATACCTTTCTTATGGCTAAAAATACATCACATATAGCCCTTGAGGCTATATGGATGTATTTAACCCCTGCCAGATCTCACAAACTCCGGGAGAAGAGCCCGCCGAAATAGGGGGCGGGGCTTATTCTCCTCAGCACACAGCGCCATTTTCCTGCTCAGCTCCGCTGTGAGGAAGGCTCCCAGGACTCTCCCCTGCACTGCACTACAGAAACAGGGTAAAACAGAGAGGGGGGGCACTTTTTTTGGCGATATTACTATATTTAAGCTGCTATAAGGATACAACACTTATATAGGGTTGTTCCCATATATATTATAGCGCTTGGGTGTGTGCTGGCAAACTCTCCCTCTGTCTCCCCAAAGGGCTAGTGGGGTCCTGTCTTCAATAGAGCATTCCCTGTGTGTCTGCTGTGTGTCGGTACGTGTGTGTCGACATGTATGAGGACGATGTTGGTGTGGAGGCAGAGCAATTGCCGGTAATGGTGATGTCACCCCCCAGGGAGTCGACACCGGAATGGATGGCTTTGTTTATGGAATTACGTGATAATGTCAGCACATTACAAAAATCAGTTGACGACATGAGACGGCCGGCAAACCAGTTAGTACCTGCCCAGGCGTCTCAGACACCGTCAGGGGCTGTAAAACGCCCTTTACCTCAGTCGGTCGACACAGACCCAGACACGGACACTGAATCTAGTGTCGACGGTGAAGAAACAAACGTATTTTCCAGTAGGGCCACACGTTATATGATCACGGCAATGAAGGAGGCTTTACATATCTCTGATACTGCAAGTACCACAAAAAGGGGTATTATGTGGGGTGTGAAAAAACTACCTGTAGTTTTTCCTGAATCAGAGGAATTGAATGATGTATGTGATGAAGCGTGGGTTAACCCAGATAGAAAAGTGCTAATTTCAAAAAAGTTATTGGCATTATACCCTTTCCCGCCAGAGGTTAGGGCGCGCTGGGAAACACCCCCTAGGGTGGATAAGGCGCTCACACGCTTATCAAAACAAGTGGCGTTACCGTCTCCTGATACGGCCGCCCTCAAGGATCCAGCTGATAGGAGGCTGGAAACTACCCTAAAAAGTATATACACACATACTGGTGTTATACTGCGACCAGCCATCGCCTCAGCCTGGATGTGCAGTGCTGGGGTGGTCTGGTCGGATTCCCTGACTGAAAATATTGATACCCTGGATAGGGACAGTATTTTATTGACTTTAGAGCAATTAAAGGATGCTTTTCTTTATATGCGAGATGCTCAGAGGGATATTTGCACTCTGGCATCGAGAGTAAGTGCGATGTCCATATCTGCCAGAAGAAGTTTATGGACGCGACAGTGGTCAGGTGATGCGGATTCCAAACGGCATATGGAAATATTGCCGTATAAAGGGGAGGAATTATTTGGCGTGGGTCTATCGGATCTGGTGGCCACGGCAACTGCCGGGAAATCCACCTTTTTACCTCAGACCCCCTCCCAACAGAAAAAGACACCGTCTTTTCAGCCGCAGTCCTTTCGGTCCTATAAGAACAAGCGGGCAAAAGGACAGTCATATCTGCCCCGAGGCAGAGGAAAGGGTAAGAGAGGGCAGCAAGCAGCTCCTTCCCAGGAACAGAAGCCCTCCCCGGGTTCTGCAAAGCCCTCAGCATGACGCTGGGGCTTTACAAGCGGACTCAGGAGCGGTGGGGGGTCGACTCAAGAATTTCAGCGCGCAGTGGGCTTGCTCACAGGTGGACCCCTGGATCCTGCAGGTAGTATCTCAGGGTTACAGGTTGGAATTCGAGAAGTCTCCCCCTCGCCGGTTCCTAAAGTCTGCTTTGCCAACGTCTCCCTCAGACAGGGCGACGGTATTGGAAGCCATTCACAAGCTGTTTTCTCAGCAGGTGATAGTCAAGGTACCCCTCCTACAACAGGGAAAGGGGTATTACTCCACGCTATTTGTGGTACCGAAGCCGGACGGCTCGGTAAGACCTATTCTAAATCTGAAATCTTTGAACCTGTACATACAAAAATTCAAGTTCAAGATGGAGTCACTCAGAGCAGTGATAGCGAATCTGGAAGAAGGGGACTTTATGGTGTCCCTGGACATCAAGGATGCTTACCTGCATGTCCCAATTTGCCCTTCACACCAAGGGTACCTCAGGTTCGTGGTGCAAAACTGTCATTATCAGTTTCAGACGCTGCCGTTTGGATTGTCCACGGCACCTCGGGTCTTTACCAAGGTAATGGCCGAGATGATGTTTCTTCTGCGAAGAAAAGGCATATTAATTATCCCTTACTTGGACGATCTCCTGATAAGGGCAAGGTCCAGAGAACAGCTGGAAGACGTAGTAGCACTAACCCAAGTAGTGCTGCAACAGCACGGGTGGATTCTGAATTTTCCAAAATCTCAATTGAACCCGACGACACGTCTGCTGTTCCTGGGAATGATTCTGGACACGGTTCAGAAAAAGGTGTTTCTTCCGGAGGAGAAAGCCAGGGAGTTATCCGAACTTGTCAGGAACCTCCTAAAACCAGGAAAAGTGTCTGTGCATCAATGCACAAGAGTCCTGGGAAAGATGGTGGCTTCTTACGAAGCGATTCCATTCGGCAGATTCCACGCACAAACTTTTCAGTGGGATCTGCTGGACAAATGGTCCGGATCGCATCTGCAGATGCATCAGCGGATAACCTTATCGCCACGGACAAGGGTGTCTCTTCTGTGGTGGTTGCAGAGTGCTCATCTGTTAGAGGGCCGCAGATTCGGCATACAGGACTGGGTCCTGGTGACCACGGATGCCAGTCTGAGAGGCTGGGGAGCGGTCACACAGGGAAGAAACTTCCAGGGAGTATGGTCAAGCCTGGAGATGTCTCTTCACATAAATATACTGGAGCTAAGAGCGATTTACAATGCTCTAAGCCTGGCAAAACCCCTGCTTCAGGGTCAGCCGGTGTTGATCCAGTCGGACAACATCACGGCAGTCGCCCACGTAAACAGACAGGGCGGCACAAGAAGCAGGAGAGCAATGGCAGAAGCTGCAAGGATTCTTCGCTGGGCGGAAGATCATGTGATAGCACTGTCAGCAGTGTTCATTCCGGGAGTGGACAACTGGGAAGCAGACTTCCTCAGCAGACACGATCTACACCCGGGAGAGTGGGGACTTCATCCAGAAGTCTTCCACATGATTGTGAACCGTTGGGAAAAACCAAAGGTGGATATGATGGCGTCTCGCCTCAACAAAAAACTGGACAGGTATTGCGCCAGGTCAAAAGACCCTCAGGCAATAGCTGTGGACGCTCTGGTAACACCGTGGGTGTTCCAGTCAGTGTATGTGTTTCCTCCTCTGCCTCTCATACCAAAAGTACTGAGAATTATACGGCAAAGGGGAGTAAGAACGATACTCGTGGCTCCGGATTGGCCAAGAAGAACTTCGTACCCGGAACTTCAGGAGATGCTCACGGAAGATCCGTGGCCTCTACCTCTAAGACGGGACCTGCTTCAGCAGGGACCGTGTCTATTCCAAGACTTACCGCGGCTGCGTTTGACGGCATGGCGGTTGAACGCCGAATTCTAAGGGAAAAAGGCATTCCGGAAGAGGTCATTCCTACACTGGTAAAAGCCAGGAAGGAGGTGACTGCACAACATTATCACCGCATTTGGAGAAAATATGTTGCGTGGTGTGAGGCCAGGAAGGCCCCCACGGAGGAATTTCAACTGGGTCGATTCCTACATTTCCTGCAAACAGGATTGTCTATGGGCCTCAAATTGGGGTCCATTAAGGTTCAAATTTCGGCCCTGTCGATTTTCTTCCAGAAAGAATTGGCTTCAGTTCCTGAAGTCCAGACTTTTGTAAAAGGAGTACTACATATACAGCCCCCGGTTGTGCCCCCAGTGGCTCCGTGGGACCTTAATGTAGTTTTGGATTTTCTCAAATCCCATTGGTTTGAGCCACTCAAATCGGTGGATTTGAAATATCTTACGTGGAAAGTAACCATGCTACTGGCCCTGGCTTCAGCCAGGAGAGTATCAGAATTGGCGGCTTTATCGTATAAAAGCCCATGTCTGATTTTCCATTCGGACAGGGCAGAACTGCGGACGCGTCCTCAGTTTCTGCCTAAGGTGGTGTCAGCGTTTCACCTGAACCAGCCCATTGTGGTGCCTGCGGCTACTAGCGATTTGGAGGATTCCAAGTTGCTGGACGTTGTCCGGGCATTGAAAATATATATTTCAACAAGGCCCATTCCACAAGGAAGGTGGGCTCATCCTGGGCGGCTGCCCGAGGGGTCTCGGCATTACAACTCTGCCGAGCAGCTACGTGGTCGGGGGAGAACACGTTTGTAAAATTCTACAAATTTGATACCCTGGCTAAAGAGGACCTGGAGTTCTCTCATTCGGTGCTGCAGAGTCATCCGCACTCTCCCGCCCGTTTGGGAGCTTTGGTATAATCCCCATGGTCCTTACGGAGTCCCAGCATCCACTTAGGACGTCAGAGAAAATAAGATTTTACTTACCGATAAATCTATTTCTCGTAGTCCGTAGTGGATGCTGGGCGCCCATCCTAAGTGCGGATTGTCTGCAATACTTGTATATAGTTATTGTTTAACTAAAGGGTTATTGTTGAGCCATCTGTTGAGAGGCTCAGTTATTGTTCATACTGTTAACTGGGTATTGTATCACGAGTTATACGGTGTGATTGGTGTGGCTGGTATGAGTCTTACCCGGGATTCAAAATCCTTCCTTATTGTGTCAGCTCTTCCGGGCACAGTATCCTAACTGAGGTCTGGAGGAGGGTCATAGAGGGAGGAGCCAGTGCACACTAGTTAGACCAAAAGCTTTCTTTTAGTTGTGCCCAGTCTCCTGCGGAGCCGCTATTCCCCATGGTCCTTACGGAGTCCCAGCATCCACTACGGACTACGAGAAATAGATTTACCGGTGAGTAAAATCTTATTTTTTGCAGTGCACCCTTGCCCTATTTTCAGTATGGGTAGGTGGGATTGGGGGGGGGGGGCGCCGATGCTGTGTCTTGCACACAGCGCTAAAATGTCTAGTTACGGCACTGCGACTCGGATACCGACTCTGACACGGCAGACGATAATGGGGATGTGCTGAGGGGGGCGGCATCTCTTGTTAAAGGGGTGCAGTTGAAGATAGAGGCTACTAGAGATGTGTTGAATATTGCTGACACAACACCTGAGCAGGTTGAGGAGGCTTACTTCACTGGCAATAAGAAAGCCTCGCTAGCCTTTCCTGCGTCCAAAGAATTAAATGCTATTTTTGAAAAAGCATGGGAAAACCCGAAGAAAAAATTCCAGATCCCTAGGAAGGTTCTGGTTGCTTTCCCCTTCCCTGAAAAGGATCGAAAGAAATGGGAACACCCACCCATAGTGGACGCATCTGTATCCAGACTTTCTAAAAAGGTGGTTTTACCGGGTTCACTACGGCTGGCCGGCGGTCGGGCTCCCGGCGACCAGCATCCCGGCGCCGGGAGCCCGACCGCCGGCTTACCGACAGCTTGGCGAGCGCAAATGAGCCCCTTGCGGGCTCGCTGCGCTCGCCACGCTACGGGCACGGTGGCGCGCTACGCGCGCCACACTATTTTATTCTCCCTCTATGGGGGTCGTGGACCCCCACGAGGGAAAATAAGTGTCGGTATGCCGGCTGTCGGGCTCCCGGCGCCGGTATACTGAGCGCCGGGAGCCCGACCGCCGGCAAACAGAAGACCACCCGGTTTTACCGGTTCCAGGATCTACTGCCTTAAAAGAGCCGGCTGATCGCAAAATTGATACTACGCTCAAATCCATATACACGGCTTCAGGGGCGATACTACGTCCTACTATTGCCTGTGCATGGATTTCCAAAGCTATAGTAAAGTGGTCAGGCACATTATTTGAGGATTTGGATACAATGGCTAAAAGTGACATTGAATTGTTTTTACGTAACATTCAGGATTCTGCAGGATTTATGGTGGAATCCATGAAAGACCTGGGTTCAATGGCTGCAGGAATTTCTTCCATGTCTGTCTCAGCTCGTCGAGGACTGTGGCTGCGCCAGTGGTCTGACGACACGGAATCCAGGAGAGGAGTGGAGAGTGGAGACCCTACCCTACACAGGTCAGGCTCTCTTTGGGGAAGCGTTGGATGCGTGGATCTCCACGGCTACAGCGGGTAAGTCACCTTTTCTTCCCTCAGCAGCACCTGCTACGAAGAAACCTTTTTCTTCACCTGCATCACAGTCCTTTCGGGTTGCTAAACCAAGGAAGGCCAAACCGTCCAACACCTTCTTTAGAGGAGGTCCACCAAAATCCAAGAAACCTGCTGCTGCCGGTTCCCAGGAACAGAAACCTGTTTCAGGTATGCCAAAGTCCTCAGCATGACTGTGGACCGTGTGGCCTGTAGGTAGGGCCGGTGGGGGCGAGACTCAGACATTTCAGTCACGTCTGGGTGTCGTCCGGCCTGGATCCCTTGGTACCGGCTGGAATTTCAAGATCAACGTCCTCACCGGTTCTTCAAGTCAGGCTTGCCAGCTTTGCTGGCAGACAGGGCTATCCTACATGGAGCCACCCAGAAGTTGGTGGAGGCACAGGTTATCGTACCAGTTCCTACACAAATGCAAAACAAGGGTTACTGGTTGTCATTCCGAGTTGATCGTAGCTGTGCAAAATTTTGCACAGCTACGATCAACTTTCCTGACATGCGGGGGGACACCCAGCACGGGGCTAGTACGCCCCGCATGTCAGTCCGGCCCCCCTCGCAGAAGTGCAAAGGCATCGCACAGTGGCAATGCCTTTGCACTTCTAGAGTAGCTCCCGGCCAGCGCAGCTTTAGCGAGCAGGTCAGGAGCTACTCGCTCCCTGGCCCGCTGCGTATGATGTCACACAGCCGCTGCGGCCCACCCCCTGTTCGGTCCGGCCACGCCTGCGTTGCCGGACTGCGCCTACGAAACGGCGGCCAAACGCCACCGTTTTGCCCCCTCCCGCCCATCGATCGCCTCTGCCTGTCAATCAGGCAGAGGCGATCGATGTCCTGCTACGGCCGTCGGCCATCCCGCAGGCGCACAAAGGCGCCGGAGCATGCGCGGCAGGGACCCATTCGCTCTGCTGCGTGAAAACGCAGCGAGTGAACGGGTCGGAATGACCCCCACTATTCTAACCTTTTCGTGGTACCAACACCGGATGGTTCGGTCAGGCCCATTTTGAACTTAAAATCACAAAACCCCTTTCTGAGGGAGTTCAAGTTCACAATGGAGTCTCTAAGAGCAGTGATATCAGGTTTGGAGAAGGGGGAATTCCTGGTATCCCTGGATATCAAGGATGTGTATCTCCACATTCCGATTTGGCTGCCGCATCAAGCTTATCTCCGATTCGCACTGTTGCACTGTCATTTTCAGTTGCAGGCCCTGCCATTTGGCCTTTCCACAGCACCGAGTGTATTCACCAAGGTGATGGCGGAAATGATGGTTCTCCGCAGACAGGGGGTGAACATAATTCCTTATCTGGACGATTTGCTGATAGAGGCATCGTCCAAGGAGAAGCTGTTACGTTCCATAGCCCTCACGACCCAGCTTCTCAGGGAACATGGTTGGATCCTGAATCTTCCAAAATCACGTTTGAAACCAACCAGGAGGTTGTCCTTTCTGGAAGGATCCTCGACATGGAAGTGCAGAGGGTGTTTCTTCCAGAGGAAAAAGCGTTGGTGATACAAACAATGGTCCGGGATGTCCTGAAGCCAGCCCGGGTGTCTGTTCATCAGTGCATTCGCCTTCTGGGGAAGATGGTGGCCTCTTACGGGCCATGCAGTACGAGAGGTTTCATGCTCGGTCCTTTCAATTGGATCTCCTGGACAAGTGGTCGGGATCCCATCTACACATGCACCAGAGAATACGTCTGTCGCCAAGGGCCAGGATTTCACTTCTCTGGTGGCTGCAATTACCTCACCTTCTGGAGGGCCGCAGGTTCGGGATTCAGGACTGGATCCTTCTAACCATGGATGCAAGTCTCCGGGGCTGCGGCGCAGTCACTCAAGGGGAAACCTTCCAAGGAAGGTGGTCAAGCCTGGAAACCGGCCTGCCGATAAATATTTTGGAACTAAGAGCCGTCTAAAACGGTCTTCTCCAAGCGGCCCATCTTCTGAGTAATCGGGCCATTCAAGTGCAGTCGGACAATGTAACAGTGGCTTACATAAACCGACAGGGCAGAACGAGAGAGCTGCAATGTCAGAGGTAACAAGAATCATCCACTGGGCAGAAAAACACGCGTTGGCACTATCAGCAATCTTCATTCCGGGAGTAGACAGCTGGGAAGCGGACTTCCTCAGCAGACACGATCTCCATCCAGGGTACTGGGGTCTCCATCCGGAGGTGTTCAAGGAGGTAACAGATCTTTGGGGCGTACCCCAAATCGACATGATGGCCTCTCATCTCAACAAGAAGCTTCGGTGGTATTGTTCCAGGTCGAGGGACCCGCAAGCAGTGGCGGTGGACGCCCTAGTGACTCCGTGGATGTTCCAGTCGGTGTACGTGTTTCCTCCACTTACACTCATTCCAAGAGTTCTTAAACTCATAAGGAGAACGAGTTCAGGCAATCCTCATTGCTCCAGACTGGCCAAGAAGGGCTTGGTACGCAGATCTTCTGGATCTACTGCTGGAAGACCCAAGGCCTCTTCCTCTTCGGGAGGACCTGCTGCAGCAGGGGCCATTCGCCTATAAAGACTTACCACGGCTACGTTTGACGGCATGGAGGTTGAACGCCAGATACTAGCTCGGAAGGGCATTCCTAACAAAGTTATTCCTACCCTGATTCAGGCTAGGAAAGGAGTAACGTCAAAACATTACCATCGTATTTGGAAAAAATGTGTTTCTTGGAGCGAGTCCAAGAAGTTTCCTACGGTGGAGTTTCAACTGGGAAGTTTTCTCCTCTTCCTGCAAGCAGGTGTGGAGTTAGGATTCATAAAGGTCCAAATTTTGGCCCTATCCATTTTCTTCCAGAAACAGTTCGCTGCCCTCCCTGAGGTTCAGACTTTTTTTCAGGGAGTTCTGCACATCCAACTGCTCGTCACAGAAAATTGGACTTTCTGTTTCTCCTGTATGATCCCAAGAAAATGTGGTGTCCTGCTTCTAAGCAGACGATTTCTCGCTGAATCAGGTTCACTATCCAGCATGCGTATTCTACGGACGGCTTGCCGTGTCCTACGTCTGTTAAGGCCCACTCTACTCGTAAGGTGGGTTCTTCCTGGGCGGCTGCCCGGGCTGTCCCGACATTACAACTCTGCCGAGCAGCTACTTGGTCGGGGTCGAACACGTTCGCAAAGTTCTACAAGTTTAATACTTTGGCCTCTGAGGACCTTAAGTTTGGTCAATTGGTTCTGCAGGAGCCTCCGCGCTCTCCCTCCCGTTCTGGGAGCTTTGGTACATCCCCGTGGTACTAATGTGGACCCCAGCATCCTCTAGGACGTAAGAGAAAATAGGATTTTAATTACCTACCGGTAAATCCTTTTCTCGTAGTCCGTAGAGGATGCTGGGCACCCGCCCAGCACTTCGTGATCCTGCAGTGGTTATTTAGTTCAGTACTGCTTAGTTCTAGGTTAAGAACTGTTTTGTTACTTGGTAAGTTATCTTGTTCAGCCATTGCTGATGTTTCAAGCTAGTTAGCTTGGTTTGCCTTGTGTGTGAGCTGGTGTGAATCTCGCCACTATCTGTGTAATATCCTTCTCTCGAAGATGTCCGTCTCCTCGGGCACAGTTTCTAGACTGGGTCTGGTAGGAGGGGTATAGAGGGAGGAGTCAGCCCACACTCTCAAACTCTTAAAGTGCCAATGGCTCCTAGTGGTACTAATGTAGTACCACTACAGTACCATGGTACTAATGTAGACCCCAGCATCCTCTACGTACTACGAGAAAAGGATTTACCGGTAGGTAATTAAAATCCTATTTTCTCTAACATCCTAGGGGATATTGGGCTGGTCTTAGTACCATGGGGTATAGATGGGTCCACTGGAGCCTTGGCACTTTAAAAGAATCTTCAGAGTGTGCTGTCTCCTCCCCTCTATGCCTCCACCTACAGACTCTGTTTAGAAAAATGTGCCCAAGGAGCCGGGTGCAATCTCTGGGGCTCCAAAAGGAGTTTTCTTCAAAATTTATTTTAGCTTATTTTCAGGCAGGACTGGTTGGCAACAGCCTGCCTGCGTCATGGGAATTAAGGGGGGGGACTGAACCAACCTCTTGAAGGGTTAATGGTCCGTATCCCTGCTGACAGGACATAGCTCCTGAGGGTGCCCTTTCACCCACCCCATAGTGGGGCACGCACACTCCCGCAGCATGCCGCCACCCCTAACAGATGCCGAAGACAGAAGAGTGGTGAGTCCAGAACCCACATTAGTAAGGGGGAGGGGGGGGGGCCTTTCCAATAATGGGGGCCCTTGGTACTTTTTGTCTACTGATCAACCTATAATTTTTACAAAATGTACATTTTTATATATATACCATGTGTGTATATATGTATATATATATATATATATATATATATATGTGTATATATATATATATATATATATACAATATAATCTTTATGTTTTTATTTATTTTAGGCAGGTGTGGGAAAAAATGCTGCAACTTAAGAATGCATTAAAAAATAGGAGTAATAGTTCATTTTTATCAATTAACAAAATGCGTGTGAATAAAGAGAAATCTAAATCAAAGCAGTATTTTGCTTTCAAAACCGCACTTGCACACGGTTTTTGAAGGAACTCGTCAGGGAGGTTGTTCCAAACATCTTTGGGAAATAACCACAGATCTTCTGTGGATGTAGGTGTGCTCAAATCCTTCTGTCTCTTCATGTAATCACAGACAGACTCCATGCTATTGAGATCAGGGCTCTGTGGGGGCCATATCATCACTTCCAGGACTCCTTGTTCTTCTTTATGCTGAAGATAGTTCATAATGACATTGGCTGTATGTTTGGGGTCATTGTCCTGTAACAATTGAAAAAACTTCTGTTGGATCACATCCATTTCTTGCTGTACAGGTAACAGGCGTTTCCTGGTGTCAGGGGAGAGAACAGTCACCTAGGCATGTTGCTATGGTTACTTGCGTGTATGGGTCCCCTCCTGCACAGTGTAAGTGTTGATGCCGAGAACTTTGGAAAATAAGAATAGCAGAATCTGTTGCTGTCATAAAATAGCAAGAATATTACATTTCATCTAAATTTATCAGTCCTCTAAAACAGCGGTGGCCAACCTGTGGCTCTTGAGCCGCATGTGGCTCTTTCTTTATTTAAATGTGGCTCCCAACACTCTAAATCATGTGACCACAACAGATACAGAAACCGCTGCACTCCAGCCAGACATGCAGCAGCACTACAGGGACTGAAAACTGAAGGAGCCAGATACTAGAGGTGAGACACCCACCAGCAAACAGAGGACACATTAGGGACTGCTGCAATGGCATGAGTTGATGGGGGGGGGGGGGGCTGAAGGGATACATGAGGGTGGGCTAGAGTGACACATGGCAGAGCTGGCTGGGAAGGCAAAGGAGGGTCCTGGCAGGAGTGACGCGGGAGGGTGCTGGAAGTAGTGACACATGGGAGAATTGGCTGGAGTGACATAGGAGGGTGGTAGCAGGAGTGACACATGGGAGATCTAGCTGGAGTGACAGGAGGGTGTTGGCAGGAGTGACACATGGGAGAGCTGGCTGGAGTGACATAGGAGGGTGGTAGCAGGAGTGACACATGGGAGAGCTGGCTGGAGTGACATAGGAGGGTGGTAGCAGGAGTGACACATGGGAGAGCTGGCTGGAGTGACACGGGGGAACTGGCTGGAGTGACATAGGAAGGTGCTAGCACGAGTGACACATGGAAGAGCTGGCTGGAGTGACAGGAGGGTGTTGGCAGGAGTGACACATGAGAGAGCTGCCTGGAGTGACAGGAGGGTGTTGGCAGGAGTGACACATGAGAGAGCTGGCTGGAGTGACACAGCAGGGTCTTGGCAGTAGTGACACACGGGAGAGCTGGCTGGAGTGACACGGGGGAACTGGCTGGAGTGACATAGGAGGGTGCTAGCAGGAGTGACACACGGAAGAGCTGGCTGGAGTGACAGGAGGGTGTTGGCAGGAGTGACACATGAGAGAGCTGGCTGGAGTGACAGGAGGGTGTTGGCAGGAGTGACACATGAGAGAGCTGGCTGGAGTGACACAGCAGGGTCTTGGCAGTAGTGACACATGGGAGAGCTGGCTGGAGTGACACGGGGGAGCTGGCTGGAGTGACATAGGAGGGTGCTAGCAGGAGTGACACATGGAAGAGCTGGCTGGAGTGACAGGAGGGTGTTGGCTGGAGTAACACATGGGGGAGCTGGCTGGAGTGACACAGCAGGGTCTTGGCAGTAGTGACACAAGGGAGACCTGGCTGGAGTGACACAGCAGGGTCTTGGCACTGCAGTAGTGACACATGGGAGAGCTGGCTGGAGTGACACGGGGAAGCTGGCTAGAGTGACAGAAGGGTGTTGGCTGGAGTGACACAGCAGGGTCTTGGCAGTAGTGACACATGGGAGAGCTGGCTGGAGTGACACGGGGGAGCTGGCTGGAGTGACATAGGAGGGTGCTAGCAGGAGTGACACATGGAAGAGCTGGCTGGAGTGACAGGAGGGTGTTGGCTGGAGTAACACATGGGGGAGCTGGCTAGAGTGACACAGCAGGGTCTTGGCAGTAGTGACACAAGGGAGACCTGGCTGGAGTGACACAGCAGGGTCTTGGCACTGCAGTAGTGACACATGGGAGAGCTGGCTGGAGTGACACAGGGGAGCTGGCTAGAGTGACAGAAGGGTGTTGGCTGGAGTGACACAGCAGGGTCTTGGCAGTAGTGACACATGGGAGACCTGGCTGGAGTGACACGGGGGAGCTGGCTAGAGTGACAGAAGGGTGTTGGCTGGAGTGACACAGCAGGGTCTTGGCAGTAGTGACACATGGGAGACCTGGCTGGAGTGACACAGCAGGGTCTTGGCAGTAGTGACACATGGGAGACATGGCTGGAGTTACACGGTGGAGCTGGCTGGAGTGACATAGGAGGGTGCTAGCAGGAGTGACACATGGGGGAGCTGGCTGGAGTGACACATGGGGGAGCTGGCTGGAGTGACACATGGGGGAGCTGAAGTTTATTATGTGAAAGTGACTTTTTCAATGGATTTGGCTTTAAAAAAATGATTTTACGTCGTTCTGGCTTTTTCAATGAATTTTATACCAGGGGTGTGGTCTAGCAGGCACAAGGCCACATTCCATTTTTTGCATGCGTGCCATCGGCTCGATATCGGCTCTTTGACGTACCTAACAAGGTTTTTTGGCTCTTTGTCACTGACTGGTTGGCCACCCCTGCTCTAAAACATGAAGGTGTTTTATATGCAAAACAAAAATTAATCTTCTGATTTTTTTTTATTTAAGCCCTGCTATAGTACAAATAATGGAAATTATTACTGCAGAAGTAGTTATCAAAAGTAGTTAAAAGAACACTTCTGATTTATATTTGAGCGTGCATGGTGTAATGGTTAGCATTACTGGCTGAGGTCTTGAGTTCAATTCCCCCAATGCCCCTATATACACTGTGTGTGTGTGTGTGTGTGTGTGTATAAATATAATATAATATACATACACACTGTGCTGGAAGGTAATTTCATTCTGAAGATGTTTCATATCAGTAGGTCTGTAAATCAGAATGAGAAAGCATATAACAATTAGTTTACTTTCATATTTATTTGCCAAATTCTATCTTGTCTTTTAAAGGGTACCTGCGCTTAAAATGATGTTGCCTCAGTACAACTAACTAGAGTAATTCCTTATAGTTGCATTTGAATTTGTTCCTGAAATGACCTGTTTAACAAGTAGAAGCTGCCATTTGACATGTTTGTAAAAATGGACTCTATTTAGGCAACATCCGTAACCATGGAAACCTACCGCGGGCTGCGATGATTGTTTCCAGTGACAGATGTTGCTAAGGCGGGCCTGTTGTTTACAACCTATGTTGTCCTTGTCATTATGTTTCATCTGTAGCCAGAAAATATAATTTGTTACAAATCATGTTTGTGTCAGCTGTCTTTTAATGACAAATAACATCTCTGTCCTCTAGATTCCTAAAATATTAAAGGGTAAAAAGGCACTGATTTCAGAATAGAACTCATGTCAAAAACTGCGATTAGGCCTGATTCTGCGTCGCACTTATTGCGACTACAACCAAGGATGCCCGCAGCGAATGTGACTATAGACACACATCGTACACATCTGTAATTACACCGTCCCACTCCTCCATTCACGGCGTAGCCGCCATCATTACCATGGGCCTTTACGCCGGGATCCGGTCTCTAGGTCGACCACTATTGGTCGACAGTGACTAGGTCGACATGGTTTCTAGGTTGACATGTTCTAGGTCGACAGGTCAAAAGGTCGACATGAGTTTTTCCCAATTTCACGTGGACTACAATTGGGAATGGTAAACTGCCCGCGAGCCATGCAAGGGGACACTGTGCACTAATTGGGGTTCCCAGTCACTCTACGAAGAAAACGATACAAAAAAACCCACATTAAAAAGTCATGTCGACCTTTTGACCTGTCGACCTAGAGACCCTGTCGACCTAGTCACTGTCGATCAATAGTGGTCGACCTAGCCACTGTCGACCTAGTTACTATCTACCTTCCATACCACACCCCTTTACGCCTACCCATGGCGAGTGCAGGAGATGCTAATTTGGCGTCCACAATGCAGACGCAGTCTCGCAATAGCAAGGAACTCTGGCTACACGCTCAGGACAAACCCCTTCCAAGAATTAGCATTTTTGCTGCCCAGTTACCACCCAGAAATGGCCCTGCAAAAAAGCGGCTAAGATGCGTCCATTTCTGCATCTGGTGGACGTTTTGCAAAAGATGTAGCATGCAATAAACCGCTAAGGGTGGACCGGAATTAGGTCCTTAGTAAATTTAAATATGTTAGTAATTTGAAGAGTGTCTACCTGGTGCAGTCTAGCAGAGGAGCCCAGCGCCAATCGTCTCGCAGGTTTAATGTAAGCCAGACCGGACTGTTACTGCTGGCATGTGGTCTCCTTGCTTGTCAATGCTGTATAGCACCTGTTTTGATTTTTGGGGTCCTGCTTTCATGTTCTTTATACAAATATGTGGCTGGCGGGTTGGTGCATGCCCGGGCAGGTGTTACCTCGCAGGGCAGTGCACATAACAAAACGGCATAGTAAAAACAGACGTTTCACACCCAGTTTTATCATGCTTGAGTTTGCTTTATGCGCTTGTGCACCTATCAATGCTTAATCCATCTGTGATTTGTTCTGTATGACCAATGGCTGTCCGGATTAAAACAGACTTTAATGGTTTACGGCCTAACTGTGACTACTGTTGAAATATAAAACTTTACTGAGTCTAAATACAGCTTCTATCAGGGTTAGCTTGGTACTGTTGATCTTGGACCGTGTCACAGGATGCAGGTGAGATGTGCACAGGAGCATGTGAAAGGAAGAAGGATAACAAATCACCTGAACAACCTAAGGCTCTTTCTGCTGATTTCCCAATGCACCAGAGGTATTTCCAAACGTGTGCCAACGCTGCCAGCTTTTTGGAAGGCAATGCTTGTACCTCCCATAGCCCGGCAGTGATAATCAATCCTGACACCTGCTTGCTGTGAATGGAATAAGGCCTAGTGCACTGTTCTGACTTGTACACCGTGTAAGAGCCGTTTCACCCTTTCCCAATACTCTGCTTGGCTCAAAGGGCTGTTTTTATTTCTAGGAAATAAACTGATTTAAAGAAGTCAATGCAAACCAACTGTATAATCCATATGCTGCGTGGGTCAGTATATTATATTTCCCTTCACTCAGATGTTCTGTTATCTGATAAATCTGCTCCCATCCACTAGCTCTGCTGCTTATTGTAGCATTTTGGTAAGACCTCTTCTCTTTAGCAGGTGCCTCCTGATGCCTCTTGTAAATAACTGTGCTGACAGTTTACACTGCAGATTACTGTGAGATGATGCTCATCTGAAACTGCTGTGTAGGCAGATAAGACATTAGACATGATTGCACAGTAACTGCAGCCCATCCAACCCACATCACATTCTAATCCATACAGAACACACCTTGGGCACAGGTGAATGTCTAGGGTGGCATTGCACCAGGGGCTGTCCAGCAGGCTAATTCCTGACCCCACATTGGTCAGCAGCTGCAGGGACGGCACAAAACAGCACACATATATGGGCACATTTGTTAATCCAGGAGGTGACACTGGGAGAGGTAGTGATAGCAACAGCAGGGATGGAGCAGGGCCAGCTGGAGGAGCCGAAGGCAATGGCCCCCTTGACTTCTCACTCCCTGGGCAGAGCTCTGCTTTCACCTCCCAGGCTTGGGATGCCGCCTCCCTTTCCTCCACACACCGTCTACAAAATCCCAAAGGATTTTCCATTGTGTGCACCCAGGTTTGCAGATGTGGCTGCAGGAGGGGGACATCATGGCTTGTTTTCAGCCCCACCAGGCAGTCTCCATCATCATCACCATCAGCTGCTGCATATGGAGCACCCATAGTGCACTCTGCTGTTCCCCAGAATCCATGAGCACCACACCACAGCTTTACAAAATGCACTGGGCAGATAAATGATGCTGGCAGGTGACCAGTCCCAGAGGAGACCCTTATGCTTCTGCTCAATACACAACCAATATGGTCCACTACTATGGTAGTCCACAATTGTCACCACCACCCAGGGTCCTTCTTCAGGCACAGGAGGCAGCTCATCTGCAAGTGGATAGAATCTGAGCAGCTCAGTAATCCCATGTTATAGGTTCTGAGTTTACAGAAGTGAAGATTTTACTGCTAGATTTACAGTGGATACTTTTTTTTTTATAGGTGAAACAAACCGGACTTTGCCTAAAAAAAAAAAAAAAAGTATTTCATTACAAAATAAATGGTAATCTCATTAATTTAAAACCTTTTAAAAAAATGACTCACTAACAATTAGTATTGCAGCAACTCACTTTATTTTTGCAACGGAGCGATTAAGGCAAAAATGCGCATGGTACGCAACGCACATGCGCTAAGTATTTTAGCACAAAACTTAGTAGATTTACTCACGTCCGAACTAAGAATTTTCATCATTGAAGTGATCGGAGTGTGATTGACAGGATGTGGGTGTTTCTGGGTGGAAACTGACCGTTTTCTGGGAGTGTGCGGAAAAACGCAGGCGTGCCAGGATAAAACGCGGGAGTGTCTGGAGAAACGGGCGAGTGGCTGGCCGAACGCAGGGCGTGTTTGTGACGTCAAACCAGGAACGAAACGGGTTGAGCTGATCGCAGTGTAGGAGTAAGTCTTGAGCTACTCAGAAACTGCTAAGAATTATTTAATCGCAATTCTGCTAATCTTTCGTTCGCAATTCTGCTAAGCTAAGATACACTCCCAGAGGGCGGCCTAGCGTGTGCAATGCTGCTAAAAGCAGCTAGCGA